>NC_143577.1:161739828-161917328 GCF_048544385.1 Mastigoproctus giganteus
TATTGAATAAAATTATTTATTAGAAAAACTTTTGTGCCTGAAGGTAAATAAGGTTCTTGCAGGTGATGGCATATACCCAGTTATCTTAAGCAAGATAACCAGAGGGCACATTGAACCATTAAGGTTAATTATGAGGGCATCATTGAACTTGGAAGAGATTCCTTTGGACTGGAGAAGTGCCAACACATCCCAATATACAGGTGATTCACTACCAGTGCGACAAACTTGCAGGAGGTGTAGGGGGCACAAAGAGGAATCGGAATCACATAGCATTGCAGGGTCCGAAATGCCTTCGTCATGCAGTAGAGGACGTTGAATGGGAGGTCGCTTGAACAGCGATCCCGCTGGAAGTCAGCATTTGCGAACCGGTTCCCGAGGCAGTAGGATGGACGAGTATTCAAACGTTGAACTGGCGCCGACATGCACCTCGCGTATGGAGCTGCGGACTGTAACGAGCGTGCCGCTCTGCACTTGTACCAGGAACGTTTTCCGCACGATTTTCGCACGTGTACACAGAAGGTTACGTGAGACTGGTTGTTTCACGAGAGGTACCATGAATCGAGAGCGAACGACGAGGACGCCAGACAATGAGGAGAATGTCCTACGTCTTGCAGAAGGCAATCCGAGTACGAGTACTCGAACGATAGGCCAACGATTGGGTATTTCCCAATCCACTGTATGGAGGATACTGTCAACAAACCAAATGAGTTCATACCATCTGCAATGCGTCCAATCATTGGAGCCTGCAGATTATTCACTCCGGGGAACTTTTGCTACTTGGTTTTTTCAACAGAAACAGTTCGCAAATGCTGCCTTCCAGCGGGATCGCTGTTCACGCGACCTCCCGTTCAACGTCCTCTACCGCACGACGAAGGCATTTCGGACCCTGCAATGCTATGTGATTCTGATTCGTCTTTGTGCCCCTACACCTCCTGCAAGTTTGTCGCACTGGTAGTGAATCACCCTGTATAAAGTCAGTTCTAAGGGCAAAGTGGACAATTACAGACCAGTCAGTCTGACTTCAGTGGTAGGGAAAACCATGGCGGCAATTATAAAGAGTGCATTACAGGATCATTTAGATATAAATGGAATTCTGAAGGACACATATGTTGTGAAAATCACGTTCAGTTATTTTAGCCTGGTTGGCAAGTCACTCATGAGCTGGATGTAGGAAATAATTTCGATACTTTACTTGGATTTCAGCAAAGCATTTGACTTGTCCCATATGGAAAGTTACTGTATAAGCTGGAACATGTTGGAATCACACTGAAAATCCTTAGATGGATAATCACAGGATAGCTGCAAGCAGGAGGCAGAGGGTTGTGATTAACGGTTATTTTCAGACTGGGCTAATGTATGATGTGGGGTTCTCCAAGGATTGGTACTGGGAGTATTGTTGTTTTTGATTTTCTTAAATGACATTGGCAAGGAGATAGAGGGCATAATGATGTCAAGCTTGGAAGAATGGTTAATGATTAGCACTAAGTGGCACTCCTTCAAGACGATTTAGACCTCTATGGTTTAATGCAGAAAAATGCAAGGTTTTACATTTGGGGAACAGCTTTGTTTGTTTGTTGTTTGTTATTTGGAGCATTAGCAACTAAGGCCATATTGCTCCGGGATATGCGGTGGTCATTCCCTGACCTTTCCGCATCCTCTGTATTTGGTGGTGACGGGCTCGAACCCCGGTCTAATCAAGAAGCGTGTGCTACGCACTGCTGCTCCTTCCCACCTGGCTATGGAGGCGGCTGGGGAACAGCAACCCCAAAATATATTATACACATGGCGGGGTTGAATTAAGACGGTAGAGGAGGAAGGAATTTGAGAGTTAGGATACAGTTGCATAAGTGTGTAATGTACAGGGTGTTCTGAAAGTCTTGTAATCCCCCCCCCCATAACATGGATATATTGTCATAGAATGGATATAAGATAATTGAAAACACAGAAAGAAAGCAGACTGCAATTTCTTTTATTTTATACTACTCAGTTTATACTGGGAGGTCTGTTTAAGGATCCAGATGGTCAGGTCATTATGAACACCATCATTTTCATGACTCAAAATGATACTAAGCCATTTCCTATGGGATATTTTGTGTTCAACTGTTCAGTTGTGTGGTATCTTTCCTTGGATAGACCATCTTTAATTATGCCAATTGCACCCCAATACTGCATTGTCACAGGAAGAAAGATCAAGATTTCTTGGAGGTCACTGAACAGGTGCTTGCAGATGTGCTGATTCTCACCCTATTCTCAAACACATCGTGCAAATATTTTCCGACTCTGATTGCATAGTAATCTGCTAGAAGATTTAGTCGTTGGACCTTTAGAACAAATTAATCCCTTAACATGCCTATATAGGAATGTTGACAGACACTATCATCAAAGAAATAGGGACCTATCAAGTGGTTACCGAGAGGTACCATGAATCGAGCTTTAGAACAAATTAATCCCTTAACATGCCTATATAGGAATGTTGACAGACACTATCATCAAAGAAATAGGGACCTATCAAGTGGTTACCGGATATTGCAGTCCAGATCATCACATGGAATGGATTGTCCTGCAGCTCTTTGAGGGTTCTTGTTACACCAAAATTAGACAGATTTTGATAGATTGCACGCTCATGAGAGAAGAACAATTTACCATGTTGCAGGAGCATCTGAAAAACTTTAAGCAACTTGGTACACGCTTCACTGCGTTTTCGCACATCATCATCATTTAGCTTGTTGATGACTGAAGGCTTAAAGAATTTAAATTTGAGTTCAGTTTTTATATGTGTTAGTATTATGATTTTAGGGATTACAAGTCAGGGTGATCATTTCTGCAATAACATTTTGGGCAATCGGAGCACTAATGCCTTCACTCCTGCACATTGCTCCTTCTGCAACAGTTATCCAGTCCCTTTCTTATTCAAAATTGATCCTGTTGTGAACAGCTTATGTTCCCATTGCAATATTGTCATTTAAGGAGGAGCTTCTTTGTTAAACCTTGCAGTAATGTACTTTTGCACATCCTTCATTGTTTTACCTGTTTGTGGACATTCATTCACCTATAATGAGCTGTTTTCCAAACTTTAAGAACTTGTGTCAGTAATCTGAAATGAAATACATAAGAGATCTACAAAGTCTGTTCAATAAAGAATGATCATAATTTTTTTTTCATGATATACCTTTATTAATCATCCATATTTTGATGGTCCTTTTCAAAGTAGTCCCCATTTGATGAAATGAACTTACTTTAACTTTTTTGCCTTTCTTCAAAGACACGGTGGAAGCCATTTTTTGACATGTTTGAGAATCGTTTCCGATGTCTTTACAACTTCTGATGACCGGAAACGTTTCTCCTGCAGCTCCTTCTTTAATTTTGGAAATAAAAAAATTGCAGGGTGCAAGGTCAGGGTTGTAGGGCAGATGAGGAATACATTTTATATCAATGCTGGCTAAGTATGTGATGACAATATGAGGTCTTGCAGTGTTATGATGCAGCGCCAACCCAGCTGTGTGCAGTTGTGACAGTGATCCAGCAAAGTGTGCCGTACAGTTGTATATTTGCCTCAGGTGAAAAGCTGAAAGGGGTGCCAAAAGAAAGATTAAATAATTGCCAACATTGCCATCATTAACAGTAGGGTGCAATTTTTTATTCTTGCCTCGGGTACTAAAATGGCTCGGCATGGCACTGCATGGCCCAACACGCTGGAAAACCATTCCTTGAATATCAAAAAAGAGATGACCATAACCTTTTTTGCAGAAGCCACAACTTTTGCTTTTTTTTGGTGTTGGCAATGATGTAGCCATCCTGCAGTTCCTGAAAAACCTCCATGTGAACTTGCTGCTGCACAGGTGTGAATAGTTTTGGAACCCAGTATGCATAAACAAGTGTCATATGCAAATGGTCATGGAGAATACTCTCTCTGTGGTTCCTAATGATATACTCAACATTTATGTCAGTTGCTTTACTGTTATACAACAATCTTCTCTCATGATTACAAAAATAGTGTTTCTGGTTTCTATGGTGGCAGCAGTAGCTGGAGCTCCAGAATGCTGATTTTTCTGATTACTTCAAGTCCATCTTTACACATTCTAAACTGACTGTGCAATAGATTCACCATAAGCCTCTTTTAACATTTCATACACTTCAGCTGTTTTCTTGAGACAGAAAAAAATTTGAGGGCAGCATACTGTTCCTCGCATGTCAAGTCCATTGTTACGCAGCAAAACTGAACAGGCATAAACTTGATCAACCTCCAAGGTCACATATGCGCATGAGTCAACTGCACAGCTGCTATGGGTTGCAGCTTGGTTTGGTCTTAAATTCCACAGCTCAGCTATAAATAGCAAGCAGTATGGTTGTTCATGAAAAATTATAATCATTCTTTATGAATAGCCCTTGTACATATGCTGCTTCATTGAAAATGTGGTGGGGGGATGACAAGACTTTTGGAGCACCATGATGTTCTCCAAGCAGTGCAGACAGGCATTAAAGAAGGTCCCTGGTATCCTATCAATTTATTTAACATTTTCTTGTAGAGATAAGGAAGTTACAATCCCACTGTATAAGATGGTGCAAGACCACACTTGGAATACTGTGTTGAAGTATGGAACTACACCTTAAAAAAAGACGTCACGCTTCTTGAAAGGGTCCAAAGAGGAGTAACTCACTTGGTGAGGTTGGCAAAAAGGGCATCTACATGAGGAAAGACTTTGGAAACTAGGCACCTCAAATGAGACTGGATTGAAGGATAAGGCTCTGAGAGGTGAAAATAAAATGATGTTACAATTTTCACTGTTATAAATGATAACAGAACTAGGGTCCATAAATTCAAATTACAAGGAAAGAGATTTATACTGGATTGCAGAAAGCTTTCTTTTAGCTAATGAATCATTAATTACTGGAATAAGTTGCCTCCATGGGGTGGTTGAGGATGACAGCTAGGAGAAATTCAAAGGTCAGCTAATAGATACTACGTACATATGCTGATGAGGAGGGAAGCAAATAGGTAGTTTATTTTATTTTATTATTTATTTATTTATTATTATTTTTTAAATAATTAATTTTTTTGGCTGGTGCAGCAAAAGGCCAGGGTCTTCCTTGCACCATATGGCTAATACTAACTCTATTAAGAGTAAGCTCCCATAGAAAAAGGCTGAAGTGCAGCATATTTAAAATATAATAAAGATATAAAAACTTGAAAAATTCGATTTATGTATATGATGCAGAATACCTGTAAGTATCTGTTCTTTTTTTTGCCTGCTCTGCTAAACCTATGACATGGATCAACTCATCAACATAGCAATGAATACTGGTTTCAGGTAATCCTCGAAGTCTTGCAAACAGGTAAAGCATTTCTCTGCCAGTAAGTCGATCAAGCAAGGCATCAAACTGAGGACAATAACCAATATATGACTGAAACTATAAAAGATATAAATTAATTAGACAGTACAGACTGAAATAGTAAAGTAGTTAACATTTTAAATTCTACATATTCAATGTCTAAACCACTAGTATTCAATTGGCGGTATGTGTTCCTCTAATGATATGAGGGGGAGCTTTCAAGGGATAGATGGGAATATTGAAAGAAGGTATTTTCCCTTATCGTTACAGTCACATGCTTCTTATATTTTTATACTAAGCCCCAGCTTTACATGGGTTTCAGTAATAAAGTTCAAATGGGATTATCTGCTAATATCTCTGGTTAAAATTTCTTCCATTTACCTTAGTGTTTATCAAGAAGTACTTATAGTACATTCTTTCATTTGTAACACTGCAAATTTGTTATAAGTTAACTTAATGTATAAAAAAACTCTCTGAATCATAAGAGCTGCACACTACACTTGCTTTTGTGGTGTGCAGTTCTTATGACTTTCAGCAGTAATAATGGGGAAAAAAGGCATTGTTCACTTTTTTGGCCAATGTCATAAAAGTTTATCATGTAAAGAAATTTAAAAATCCTTAATTTTAAAATTTTTTGACATCTATCAATCAATTATGGTGCTGTCTTATGTAAGATATTAATACTAATTCATAGCTGCCATATTTTGATTTTCAAAATGTTGAAGATCAGTCATTTGTAAGCAGAGCAAAAAGAGGAAGTTTTAATGAAATACCTCCTGTTTTTAAACAGGTAAAAAACAGGAGGAAAATGAGATTTTTTTGAGTAATTAGGTGGTTTTTTTTTCTTTTTAAAAGTCCACGCCGCAATAGAAATAAAATTTTGCTAACAAAATACACATCTGGAATGTCAGTTATCCTGAATAATTTGAAAGGCTGATTTTTCTTTTCTTTTTTCTTTTTTTTTTTTAATTAATGGTAGTATTTGAGACAAATGTTTATTATACTACGAGAGTATTTCTGTCTGTTTTTTTACTTCGTATATCTGGTGAAACGTTGGATTAGGACTGATGGGTTTTCTCAGAAACCATGAGTGATAGAATTTAAGTCATTTGCTTCTGTGAACCAAATTTTTCATTACATATTTTGTTCCCTTCATTTCATATTGGGTTTAGTTTAGCTACAGATTTAGTAAGAATAATATCTGCCAGAAACTGTGATTTATTATCTTTCTCATTTTTTTTTATGGTAAAATGTCAACAAAAAGAAACAGCACTGAAATGGGCAGAAAACCCGGAAGAATGCAATATAATCAAATTGATATTATTAAGGAAATTGAGAGATTTCGCAGCAAAAAAAAAGTCACAAAAAACAATCGAACATTATTTTAAAACATTACTTTAAATTTTTTCCGCATAAAATTTGCAGTGAATACCTATCCGAATATATATATATACATACATATGTAAATTTGCAAATTTTTAAATTATTATTATTATTATTTATTTTTTAATTAAATAAATTCATTTTTTTCACACTACTTAAAGTCTTTTTCTTTTAACTTAATACATTATAACAGAAATTATTCAATTTTACCCTACGTTCGATTATTCGGAAAATTTTGCTAACCGACTGACATTAATTATTCTGGATAACTGATGCTCTACTGTACAATAATAATTAAAATTATTAATTAAAATACAGTAAGCTTTTACTAACCTAACATTTTCTATCTATGGAGTTCTGTTTGGATATTCTATTAGATGTCGGCTCATTTTGATTGCTTCAAGAAAGATGCTACTGCTGACTTTGCCTATTCAGAAATGTTGAGTAAAAGTTTTCTTCATAACAATGGCCCTGCTCTGAATTCAGCTTTCAGGTAGGTTTGTGTATGCAATATGCACATACTGAAACCATACACAATATGCACAATGAAAAAAAAAAAAAAAACATATAGGAAATAGAATTAAATACAGAGGAAGATATGAAGTGGGAGAAATGAAGAGTGTCGAACAAGTTGCTAGATATTTAGTGAAGTTGATGAGAGACTTCTACTTTGAAAGGGGACTTCTTTGTAAGAAGATATAACAAGAAAATTTTTTCCTTGTTATTTCATGGGTCTTTCTTTGAAAGGCTGAATAAGTTTGGAGCAGCTCAGAGAATAAAATGTTTGTGGGGAGGTGGAAACATGGGAGCTTGTTTTATATGATTGTGAAGAGTATGTTGATTAAGGATTGAGTTTAAATGTAGTTCTCCAAGTATGAATAACAATATGAGTAGAGATTCTGAGGTTCAAATGGTTAAAACAAAGGAGGATTTCGTCCTGTTTAAAGAATTTGTGACAAATTTTTAAAAGAAGGATTTTATTAGAAAATGAGCAACAAGATGGATGAAATCGATAAATGGATCAGGAAAAAAATACAGAACAAAAGATAACAGAGCAAGCTTAGGATTAGAGTTAACTTCATTCTGTAATTGATAGGAGCTTGCTCTGGAACAGCATACTCTTTGCATTTTGCATGATATTTGAAATTGTAAGTTGTATCAATCCAGGATGTTCATTTTGTAATATATTTACTTCACTTTGCATTTTGTATGGCATTCTATATTGTATCATAATATCTGCATATGAAATTGTAAACGGTGCTATAGTTTGGTGGGGTTGCCAAACGTTGGCTAGGACCACCTAATTAAATAATAAAAAAAAAGTCCTTTTTGTGAACATCATACTTCCCATAATAAAATTCTGCATCTCTTATGCCTGAGTGACACCACATCTCCAACATCCATACAATCATACAATGTCAGCATTTGATGATTTAATCAGTACTTCAAATTTACTTATTTATTTATTTCCTGAGTTTCAAGCACTAGTATACATGCACCTGTTCTTACTCCTAGTTACCTTAACACAGCCCACGTATTTACTTCTTCCATGTTCCAACATATGAGGTGCTACCCAAAAGTTCTCAAAATGTATTTATAAAATAAATTAGACTCACCCTGGGTCTTAATCGCCACTGTCACCTTCGAAGTAGTCCCCTTGAGAGCGTAAACACTGATCCCAGTGCTTCTCCCATGATTTGAATGCATCCTGAAAGTCCTTCTTCATCATAGTGCTGAGCACTGCTTGCGATCGATTTGGATATCCTCTATGCTGTCAAATCTTTGCCCCTTCAGCTTGATTTTCATTTCTGGGAAGAGGAAGAAGTTTCAGGGGGTTAAGCCTGGCAAATAAGGGGGGGGGATGATTGGCATGTTGTGGATGCCAAAAACTGCACCACAGCGAGATATGTGTTGGCCGCCACATTGTCATGATGAAGGACCCAGTTCTTTCTGCACCACTTCTCTGGACGTGTCCTCCTGACAGCTTTTCTTAACCATCTCAGAACATTGCAGTAGAACTTTGCATTGACAGTCTGGCCAGGAGGGACGAATTCCTTATGGATAATGTCCAAAAAACAGATCAGCATGGACTTCACATTGCTCCTCACTTGTTGGGCTTTCTTCAGTCAGGATGAAGATGGGCTCTTCCACTGGGATAATTGTTGCTTGGTTTCTGGGTCATACCCATATACCCAACTAACCCCGGGGGCTCACATCTGGTGAGTATGGGCTTGGCACACCCAGGGTCCTGAGCTGGATATCATCATTCTTCTCTTTCTTGGTGATTCCCTTCTACTTCTCTCTCTCTCTCTCTCTCTCTCAAGGTAATTAGGGAATTTTTTTTTTGGCTGTTGAAGCATTAGCCTCAGGCTTATACTTCAACTCAGGCTTATGCTAATAAAAAATAATAATATTATTAGCTATATTGCACCATATAGCTAATAATAATAATAATAATAATAATAATAATAAAAATAACTCTCATCATCAGTGAAGACCACAGAAAGGAAGTTTTGATCACTCCTGGCCTATTCTTGAAGATCTCTGCTAACTTCCATGCGATGCTGCTTTTGGTCTTCGCTCAATAACCGTGGCACAAACTTGGCTGCAATCCTTCTCATGTTCAACTCATCTGACAAAATCCACTGATACGTGCCGTACGATAGTTCTACAATGCTTCAAATGTTGTGGATGGTCCGCCTGCGGTCTTCATGGATCGTCACCTGAACTTTTGTGACATTTTCCGGGATGGTGCTCAATGATGGGACGTCCAGAGTGATTGTCATCATCAAATGACATTCGACCGTTTTTAAAATGGTTAAACCAGTAGCAGGTCTGTGTTTGGACTAAAGCATTGCCACCAAAAGCTTGTTTCAACTTCTTATGGGTTTCTGCTGCTGTATTGTTAAGAAGGAAACAAAACTTGATGCAAGCACATTGCTCTCTCTCACAGCCATCGCAACAACTGCAAACTACGCAAAACACACCGCCAGAGAACTGCGCATAAATATTCAATGACTTTATCCAGTCTGATACCACATGGCACACTGATTCACAAAGGATGCATGCAGTGTTACCTAGTGCCACAAATCCATACTAGACGTAGTTAGTATTAGTATTAGCAATGGCCACATGGTGCAAGGAAGCCTATGGCTTATGCTGCAATGGCCAAAAAAAAATAATAAAAAAATATATAATAATAATAAAAAATAAATAAATAACAATAATAATAAAATAACAAAAAATAAATAAATAACAATAATAATAAAATAACAAAAAATAAATAAAATAAAATGATAAGAATAAAATAATAATAATAATAAGATAAAAAATAATAATATAATAATTAATAAATAAGAGAAAAGGAAATGGACAACCTAAGCATTTCTCTCCTCCTGTAGATAATTATCCAGCTGACCTTTGAATTTCTCCAAACTCTCAGCCTCTACCACCCATATAGGCAACTTATTCCAGTAATTTATAACTCGCTGACTAAATAAAACTTCCTGCAATCCATTCTAAACATCTCCCCCTCTAACTTGAAATAATGGCTCTTAGTTCTAGAATCATTTATAACCGTGAAAATTTCTTCCTCATTCAATGCCTCTATGCCTCTCTGCAACCCACATATTCGAAATCTTTCCTCATATGGATACTCTTTTGCCGATCTCACCAGGCGAGTTACCCATCTCTGGACCCTTCCAAGAAGCACAATGTCTTTCTTTAGGTGCGGTCTCCATACCTGAACATAGTATTCCAAGTGTGGTCTAACAATAGCCTTATACAATGGGATTATGATGTCCTTATCTCTACTAGAAATTGTTCGATACATCATCGATAGGACACCACGGACCTTCCTTGCAACCTGTTTACAATGGGCAGAGAACTTAAAGTCTGAAAGATATCATAACACCCAAGTCCCTTTCCTCCATTACCGGCTTTAGTTCAACTCCGCCAAGTGTATAAGTTATTTTGGGATTACTGTACCTTACACTTTTCTGGATAGCTGCCATTTTTCTGACCACCCCTGAAGTCTATCTAGGTCATTCTGAAGAAGCTCCGCTTGGCAGCGATCATTAACTACTCTACCAATCTTTACATCATCTGCAAATTTAGACATCACACCCTCTAACCCTTCATCAATGCCGTTTATGAAAATTAAAAACAACAGTGGTCCTAATACTGATCCTTGGGGAACCCCACTTCTTACATCAACCCAATCTGAGGAATAATCATTTATCAAAATCCTCTGCCTCCTGCCCTGAAGCCATCCAGCTATCCATCTAAGAATTTTCCCTGTGATTCCAACCTGCTCCAGCTTATAAAGTAACCGCTCATGTGGGACTGAGACAAATACATTGCTGAAATCCGAATAAACAATGTCAAAATTATTCCCAAAGTCCAGCTCTTGAGTGACCCTGTCAAAATAGCTAACCAGATTAGTTAAATATGATTTTCCTTTTACAAAACCATTGCTGAAATCCGAATAAACAATGTCAAAATTATTCCCAAAGTCCAGTTCTTGAGAATTCCACTTCTATCTAAATGATCCTGAATTCCAACTTTGATCACTGTCTCCATGATTTTCCCTATTACTGAAGTTAGACTAACTGGCTAATAATTTTCCACTTCACTCTTAGAACTGCCCTTATGTATAGGAGACACATTGGCACTTTTCCAATCCAACAGAATCACTCCAGAGTCCAGTGATGCTTGCATAATTAGCCTCAATGGTTCAATGCACTCACTTGCTGTCTCCCTTAAGATTGTAGGGTAAATGCCATCAACCCCAGGGGCCTTACTGGCCTGTACACTCAAAATTTTTTTTATTAAATAAACATGAAATTTCAACATCATTAATTAAATTTTTTTCAACTTCACTCCCATAATTTCTTATTGACGTAAAGGGTTTTTCTTTTGTAAATATCGATGCAAAGTAACTGTTGAGCTCATCTGCAACTTCAGCTGGGGTATCTATTACTATCCGACGTCCATTACATAAGGGTCCAATCTGGTTTCTTCTTCTCTTCTTTGCATTTATACATGTGAAGAATTCCTTATACCTCCCCCCTTCTTTGCACTCTTTGCCATCAATTTCTCACAATCTGCCTTTGCCTAACCTTTTCTGTGGCACTATTACAGATCAATTTCTAACTGTTATACGCTTCTGTACTTTTTATTGCTCTGTAGCTTTTCCATGCTGTCTTTTTCTGCTCAAGTAATTTGGCAACTTCATTATTCATCCAACTTGGAATCCTCCTCATGTAGTATTTTTTTAATGGTATATACACATTCAAGGCTTCTGTGATTAATGTTTTAAAGATATACCATAGTTCAATTGTATTCACTCTCTGTGAGATATCTACCCAGTTAATAGAGGCCGTGTAGCATCTTAAGCTGTTGTAATTTCCTTTCCTGAAGTTATAACCCATTCCTTTGCCTTTAACTACTGCTACCTACCTCTCTCTCTCTCTCTCTCTCCCTCTCTCTCTCTCTCTCTCTCTCTCTCTCTCCATCTTCCACCGTAGAACTCCCTGATCATTTCCTGCTACTGGTTCCTGTACTGTCAGCCCTATTATGTCATCTGGTTCATGGGCGATGATGAGGTCTAGAGTATTGTTTTCCCTAGTACTTTTTTCCCTGACATGTAGATACAAATAGCAATCATCTAGTTGATTTAAAAATTTTGTCCCCCATGTGGAGTTTCCCTCCCATTTGCTCCACTCAATTAGAAGCAAATTGAAATCATCCATAATAAGACATTCATGCTTACTTGTCCATTCCATTTGCATGTAGAGGCTCTCTTATCATAATCTTCACAATCACCTGGCCTGTAGATTACTTCCACTCTCATTAACCTTTGCTTCCAACTATCTCACACCATACAGATTCTATATTAGCATGCGAAACGTCTGAATCTGGGAAGGCTTTCGTCGTGCTCAGGCTGCTTTTGATAAGAAGCATGACCTCACCACCCCTTCTATCTTTCCTAAACCTCCTAAATATATTTTACATACCATACTGAAACTCGTCATCCCCTATCTCCAGGTGGCACCACATTTCCATAAGCCCTATTATGTTAGCGTTACTTGTCCTAACGAGCAGTTCAAATTAACTCATTTTATTAACAACACTTCTGACATTACTGTAAAAAATTAAGACAGTGTTCTTGTATAGTTAACTACCCTGACACATCCCTTAAAGTTATTTAAGCTCACTACCCTGGTATTAGCTGCCCGCTCATTTGAAATGTTTCTGCCCTCAGAACATCTTGCTAATATGTTCTGTTGCAGTAACAAACAAGAAGTTTGAGGTATGTGCAAGCATTAATTTGACCAATATTATCAGATAAATGTGTATCTATATTACCCTTGTCCCCCCCCAAACTAGCAGTTTCCCTGAACCTTTAATGTATGCTTAATAATACTGGCAAAAACTCTTGCACCACATTGTTTAAATGTATCCTGTCTCTACAAAACATATTCCTTCTACCTACAAGTGCAGGCCAAGCTGATAGAATTTCCTCCCAAAATCATTGCAGAGTCCTTTAAGCCTTGAGTTAATTCACAAGGCTTTCAGCATATAATCCCTCCTATCATGCCTGGGCAGAATTGCAGATGCATAGACGTTGTGACCTAACTTGCGGCATTTCTTCTGCATGATCCTATATTTGTCTAACAAATCGTCAGATCGTGTATGCTTAATGTCATTAGTCCCCACATGAATAATAATATTCTCTTTCCCCCCTTTAAATCTGACAATCTGTTGGTTGCTCCTTTGAGACATACCCTGGTTCTAGTCCACCTCTCCTTATTACAAAAAATATTTCCCATTTCCCTGACAATGGAGTCCCCTAATAAAACTAAGTCCTTTCAAATCAGAGTAGTTTGCACCTGGTTATTCTGTTCTGGGATTCAAATTGAGTGTGCATCACTTGGTATGTTGCTAGTCTGGAGTCCCTGACGAGCTCCCAGTTACATTATTCTTGAGGGCAAGCACCTGTTTTTTCAGTGACTCAAATTGTTCTAGCAATGCACCAAATTGTAACTTAAGATCGGTGCACTCCTTACAATGGTGACAAAGAAAAGAATCTCCAAGTGAGCTAGGATTATCCACTAGGTTGACCTTGGAATATGTGCCACAGGTTTTGCAAGGGATAAAATCAACTCACCCGGAATTTGCCATCAGCTATTTTCGTATGAGTCATAGTACTCTCTGACCAAGTGTTCAAGACAGATCTTGTAATAACCATTATGAAATTTACTAATTATTAATAAAAGAAACTTTAAAATAATTATATTTATAAAATTTAAAAAAATCAAACTATTACAGGAAAAGAAAAAACTTATTAAAATAAACTTTACAATATACTAAATAACCTTTGAAATCCTGCTCTACTTCTGTTATCCCCTCTTATCTATACTTCTGTATTGTATCTGTAAAGAGCTCTAATAGACAAGTCTGCTTGCCACGAATGCTAACAGTAGAAAATTCATGCAACATTCAAATTTTTGGGTAGCACCTTGTAAGTGTAAGAATCACTTTCACCTCTGACTGAGTGTTGCAGTTTTCCACCCAACTAACACTGCCTCCATAGAATCAGCAAATATTCTTGCACCTCCTTCTATTCAAGTGTATCCCATCCACGTAAAAACAGTTTCTCCTATCAACAAACACAGATCATGTCGACAAAAATTCTACCCTTGAGCCTTACGTAGTCTCTTCAAGGTGACAAAGGTTACAATGGTTACAAATTGATAGACAAAGCTCTCAATATATACTCCATCCCATCATGTCTGGGCAATTTGCAGACACTTTAAAATTTAATCCTAACTTGCAACTTTTTCCTAACATTGCCTACTTGTTAATTAAGTCTTCAGATCTCCTGCTCTTTTTCTTTTCTTGAATGACAGCTCATGACAAGTCTTAAATTTCTGGAACCACTCATCAAAGAGTTAATCTTCAATATGGGCAATTTCTCTTGCAGTGAGCTAAATGATTTTGTAATAACTGAGAGCAAATTGGAGGAGAAATTGTTGAAGTTAAACATAAGATAGGATATGGAGTGGATGCAATCTATCCAGTTATATTAAAGGAGGTAAAAAAGAAAGTAAACAAACCCTTAGCCATAGTTATGAGAGTTTTCTTGAACTCAGGGAAGTCCCCATGGACTGGAGATGTGCAAATATGACCCAATTCATAAAGGAGGATCAAAGGGTGACACAAGTAATTACAGACCTATTAGTTTAACTTCTGTTCCGAGGAAATTAATGGAGGCACTAGTTAAAGAAGCACTGCAAATCTGGGAAGACTTCAGTTATAGTTTGGACACAGCATGGGTTTGTGAAGTCTTGTCTGACCAATTTGATTGAATACTATGATGTAGTCACAAAGGAACTCATGCAAAAAATAATTTTGGTATCATATAACTTGGATCTTAGGAAAGTTTTTAATACTGTTTCACACGGAAGACTACTGTACAAATTGGAGTGGTATGGCATTAAGGGCAAATTGTTGCTATGGATAAAGGGATGGTTGAGTGGGAGAAGACAGAGAGTGGTAATCAATGGAAACTGCTCTTCATGGACTAATGTTATTAGTGGAGTCCCCCAGGGTTCAGTGTTGGGCCCATTGTTGTTTTCTGTATTTATCAATTATATTGATGAAGGTATATCAGAGTTAATGTGTAAGTTTGCAGATGATACGAAGGTTGGCAGAGTTGCTAATGACAGTATTGTACTGTTGCAGGATCTAGAAAAGTTGAGCAGATGGGCTGAGAGGTGGCAGCTTAAGTTTAACATTGACAAATGCAAAGAACTGCATATGGGTAGCAGTAACCCCCAGAGTGACATATCAACTGTGTGGTACTACACTCAGGATGGGAGAGAACAAAAAAGACCTGGGGTAATTGTGCAGTCAGATATGTAGTTTTCTGAGCAGTGCAGAGAGTCTGCAAGAGTAGCTCATAGTGCCTTATCAATGATATACAGGCATTTTTCTAGCAGGTAGAAGGAGGTGATTATCCCCTTGTATAAGGTAATGGTGAGGCCACACCTTGAGTGTCTGGAGGCCTCATTTTAGGAAGGATGTAGAGCTGCTGGAACGAGTACAGAGAAGGGCAACAAGATTAGTGAATGGAACAAATGGTTGCTCTTACGAAGAAAGACTAAAGTTCTGCAAATTATAGTGTCTGGAGACTAGGCACCTGCAAGGTGATCTGATTGAAGTGTATAAGGCCTTGAATTGTTTGAACAAGTTCAATGCTGATGGGATTCTTCCTCTAGCCCAGATTAATCACCTGAGGGAAATAAATTCAAATTAAGGAAAGACGGTTGTATAACAGATGTGTGGAAATTTGGCTTTAGCCAGCAGGTGGTTGATTGCTGGAACAAACTTCCATCAGTCATTGTAGAAGTTGACAGCTTAAACAAATTGAAGGCAGAACTAGACAAACATTTGGAAAGAATGGATGGGTGAAATGGGAAGGTGTTTTTTTTTTTTTTGGCTGATGCTATATAAACTTGCTTTCTTGCATCATATGCCTCTACTAATGCTAATGCTAATATACTTTGCTGCACAAACGATTCAGCCTTAATTTCCATTTATGGGAATGTTTTATGCATACATCATCATTAGCTATTCCAAGAATATTTTTTCAAGATGCGGACAAATTGCCTTTTGTACTCTGATCCAACCCAGTACAACTGATTTCTTTAATTTTCAATTGTTTTTCTATCTTTCAGAATATAAACAGTATACTCTTAAAAATGCGGTACTGTTTAGTGATGTCAGTCTTAGAACACCCACCATTTTCTGCAGCTTATAAAATCTTCATTTTGTTTGCGATTATTAGCAAAACTACCTGCTTCATAGAGTCATATCAATAATCATTTAGTCTATACATGCTGTATAATGAAATGCACTTCTAGTCAGAGTTAATTTCATTACATTCAGTAGTTATTTCTCATGGTCAGCTGCTGCTTCAATAAATTAGTGCTCTTTTAATTTTTAAATGTGAATATTGTAATAAAAAAAGTAAAAAAGCAAAATAGTGGTGAAAAATTTTCAGCCGTAACAGAGAAATTGCTTGCCTTTCAAGATCATTCTAAAAAATGTAGAACAGCATTACTGTTTTGGGAAATCAGCCATGGCCTACCATACAGGTTATTATAACACAAAGAGGGCTGCTACAAAGAGCTTCAACTGTATTATTTTTGAATGACGCAGCAGAAGTCCCAATTTCTTTGATCTCTTAGTCTTTACCAACACTAGCGCAAAACTGCCTTCAAATGCACTCCAGCACTAGTTCTACTATTATTTATGGCCTTTTCATATTTGTTTAGATTTCATAAACTGTTTTAAGTTAATTCTCCTAATTGCTTGTTTGAAAAAGATCTGGAAATGTGCAACTTACCAAGTAGTGATTTATTTCCTGTGAATATAATTATTTTCCAATGCACTGAGTTTAAGATAGCTCCCTAGGAATAAAAAAAATTTCTGTTTAATATGTACAGAAATTCAGCCACATCAGCCATTACTGCACCACAAAGATAATGAGGATGCAAATTCGGTTAGGGTAAACATGTTTGTAGAGTGAATATAATTTTGAAGTTTGAAACAATATCTAAAATAGTTTGGTAAGTGTGTTGTTGACCAAGTGAATAAATTGCTCCTCTACTTAGTTGAAATCTAATGAAATTTAAGGGGCAGCTGGATTGGTATTTTATTGAGTAGGAAGAGTACAATAACAGTGGGTTTAAGTTATATGGCCAGATTATTTTTTTTTTTTTCGGCCTGATGCATCTTTTAAATTTTATTAACACTAATAATAGCAGCATGCATAACAAATTGTTACCTTAAACAATTTCTTAAAAATTGTTAAATTTATATTTTATTTTAAAGTCTGACTTACCTTTTTCAAGTTATCTACTATGCTATACCCTTCGATTACTGCACTACCTTCAGTGAGAAACAAATCACCTGTCAACATTCGGAATGTGGTAGTTTTCCCTGCTCCATTAATACCAAGAAGTCCAAAACATTCTTTTTTATTCAATGCAAATGTCAGGTGATCAACTGCATATATATAACCAAAACTTTTGGTGAGGTTTTGAACAATCAATGCTTTTTCAGAATTTTCTTTTTGATATATATTTTCAACCTCCTTCCGCTCATTATTCACATCATCATCTTCACATGACTCAAATGATGCAGGTTTCACTGCAGAAAACCCTTTCTTGGAAAGCTTGTCTTTAATTATATACCACAGCCTTGTTGTGTAAGTAGTTTCAAACATAAAGAGCATGCCAAAAAATATAATACCCTCACAAACCAAGAAGAAGATATCACGACCACATCCCCAACTCTTCCAACTTATGGGATGCTGCTTGATAAAACACTGGCTCCCACAGTGATCTGAAAATTAAAATCATTAATTTGCAATATCAAATAATTGATGTCAGTCCATTTATAACAAAGCTGTTTATGGTGAATTTACAGATTTTAGGATTTTCTTGAAAGCTTAATTCTAATTTAGATGAATAATTAAGTAAAAATTAGTGAGTATGAATATGTTAATTATATTTACTTGGTACTCACTTTTTTTATTAAGTTTTTTTTTTTTTTAACATAATACCATAGTGTACTTCATCTGTGTTGTTATTTTATAAAAATTTACGGATATAAAAACAAAGTTTTCCCTTTGAGTTAATTATAAGTCAGTTGGAATATGTTAATTGGAATATGTCAGTTGGAATATGTTTGAATATGTTGGAGTATGAATATGTTAATTATATTTACTTGGTACTCACTTTTTTTATTAAGTTTTTTTTTTTTTTTTACATAATACCATAGTGTACTTCATCTGTGTTGTTATTTTATAAAAATTTACGGATATAAAAACAAAGTTTTCCCTTTGAGTTAATTATAAGTCAGTTGGAATATGTTAATTGGAATATGTCAGTTGGAATATGTTGGAATATGTTGGAGTATGAATATGTTAATTATATTTACTTGGTACTCACTTTTTTTATTAAGTTTTTTTTTTTTTTTTTTAACATAATACCATAGTGTACTTCATCTGTGTTGTTATTTTATAAAAATTTACGGATATAAAAACAAAGTTTTCCCTTTGAGTTAATTATAAGTCAGTTGGACTGCATACTGCATGTACAAAAATTCGTAACATTTCAAAAAGAAATATCATGACACATGTTAATTACATTAATTATAAGTCAGTTGGACTGCATACTGCATGGACAAAAATTCGTAACATTTCAAAAAGAAATATCATGACACACACACACACACACACACACACACACACACACACACACACACACACACACACACACACACACACACACACACACACACACACACACACACACACAATTAACGAAATCGAGAGATTTTGGTAATGATCTTAAAACAAAATTTGACAATTTTCATAATGCTGCTCCTGGCTTGGGCAAAACTTAAGTAATTTATATATGAGATTCCTTCAAAACTCAATAAGAAGTTCTCTGTATGTCAGCAAGGATAACCTGCCTATCAAAACAAGAAGGATATTATGGAGTGAAAAATTAAGCATAATAAGATAAAGAGCCAGGTTGCATCCTGGCTCTTTATCTTATTAAAGACAGAGTTTGACCATGCAGCCAAGAGAAATGAGGGTTAGAGATGCAAATAAAGATGTTATTAAAAGCCAGGGATTGGTACATTCTGCTTATTGGAAGTACAGGTTGACCATCAATAATCCGGCAGCGTTGGGACCTGTGGGGGTGCCGGATCATTGGCGATTATTTTAGCACATATAGTTTACCCAACAGCTAACCACCTCCTACCTTTAACACGTTGACTGCCAAGCTAGTTTAAGAAAAAATTCCCCAGGGGCCAAAAAATATTTTGCTAATAATTTGATTAGTAATTCTAAAATAAATATTGTAATGTCAGTGTTGTTGTTTTTTTTGCTTAAAATATAAAAAAAAGAGACTTTTTTATGTCGCATATATGTGGCTGATGTGGCCCAGTAGGTTACTTTATTTCTTGAGAAGCCGTGTTGGCCACATACGTGTGAAGCTATTACAGCATACATATGAAGGTCATTTGTGATTAGTTTATTGCATGTGCGGCGAGCGCTGCAATAAAACTAACTGAGATAAAATAAACTCTCAAACGTCGCAATAAGTTTGTCAGTATTGTTAGAGATTTTGTGAAAACAAGTTCGTTAGCATGCTGTATTATCCATTATATTGTGTTGTGTTTTTCTACAAGTTTGTATAAGTGTGTTGTAAAAAAAAAAAAAAAAATCTAAAAAGGAATGGCCAAAGAAAATTACTAAAATAAAGTTAAACTTCTCACAGGACATACCGCTGTCGAGTTTTTTCAGAAGTTCAACTTTATCTGTTATGGACAATGTATGGTGCTTGCGCTTTACACCACGAGAGGCAATTCCTCTATGCACTGGAACCATGGCTGGGGCTAAATGTGAGCAGGTTATAATAATAATAAATGCAGAAAAACAAGTGGGAATGGCTTGCCAGTGTTTACAAGTTTGCGCCGACAACTGATGCTGTAACCAACGCCATCAAAACAGTAGCGGTAGGTTGGTGCTCCGACCTGGGAAATTTGAAACTATGTTCACGGAAATTATGCCCGAATTAGCAGTGGGGCTGGATTAGTGATGGTCGACCTGTAGTACAATTCTAAAGAAATTCATTGGGAAGGTGTTACTGAAGGTCAGTGCCATCATAGAAAAATCAATGCTTTGTATTTTTTAATAGTAATTTAAAAGCTTAATGAACATAGGGCAAAGGCCTCATGCTATGAGAGAGCAGTCAAACATAAATGTACAAGGAGGACTCAGCCTTAGTTTATAAGTAACAATTAAGAAAATAATGTTAGAAAATAAGTGCATCAATCTCATATTGTGGAGGTTCTTCACCATGAGTTGCCCTGATACTGCACTACAGAAAGGACCAAAATGAGAAATAGCATATATTTTTAATTAAATAATAATATAGCTATTGGAGAAGTCAGTTTTATTTAAAGTGTATTATGCAATACCAAGGCAACTTGTGTATTATGCAATAACAGGGCAGTAAAGGAAGTAAGCAAACCCTTAACCATAATTATAAAAGCATCCTTAGATTCAGGGGAGAATGTATTCCCAGTTCGCCAGGGGATCAAAGTTGACATGAGTATTTACAGACCTGTTAGTTTAACTTCTGTTCCAGGGAAAATAATGGAGTCACTGGTAAAAGAACTAATGCAGGATCATCTAGAAAAGGCCGCAATTATACTTCAGACACAGAATGGGTTTCTTAAGGGGAAATCTTGTTTTCCACAATTTGATTGGACACTACAATGTGGTCACAAAGGAACTGGATGCAAAAAATAATTTCAATATCATATACTTGAATTTCAAGAAAGCTTTTGATATTGTTACACGTTAAAGACTACTGTACAAATTAGATAAGTGTGGCATTAAGAGCAAGTTGCTGCTATGGATAAAGGGATGGGTGAGTGGTAATCAATGGATGTTGCTCTTCATGGACTAAAGTTATTAGTGGAGTCCCCCAGGGTTTTGTGTCAGGCCCACTGTTGTTTTCTATATTTATCAATGATAGTGATGAAGGTATATCAGGCTTAGTGTCGAAGTTTGCAGATGATACAAAGGCAGGCAGGGTTGTTAACGTCAGTAATGGCAATGTGCTACTGCAACAGGATCTAAAAAATTTGGACAGATGGGCTGAGAAGTGGCAACTGAAGTTTAACATTGATAAATGCAGAGTACTGCATATGTGTAGCAGTAACTCCAGAGTAATGTACCAACTGTGTGGTACTATGCTCAGGGTAGTGGAGAATGAAAAAGACCTGGGGGGTAATCGTGCAGTTATATGAAGTTCTCAGATCAATGCAGACAGGCTGTTAGGATAGCTCATGGGGTTTTGTCAATGATATAGAGGAATTTTGCTAGCAGGGATAAGAAGTTGGGTATCCCATTGTATAAGGTAATGGTCAGGCTACATCTTGAGTACTGCATACAGGTCTGGAGTTCTCATTTTGGGAAGGATGTGGAACAAGTACTGAGAAGGGCAATGCGATTGGTGAGAGGAACAAAGGGGGTGGTGCTCTTACCAAGAAAGGCTTCAGTTCTGCAAATTACAGCATATGGAGACTAGACACCTACGAGGTGTTTAAGGTTTTGAATAGATGAGGGGGCACAAATTCAAACTGAGGATGGATGGTTGCAGAATAGATATGTGGAAATTTGTCTTTATCTAGCAGGTGGTTAATTGCTGAAACAAACTTCCATGTGCTGTGGAAGCTGAAAACTTAAATAAATTCAAGGAAGAACTAGACAAACTATTGGAGGGAATGAACATAGTGTGCATAGTGTTAGGGTCAGGTGCCACCCATGGTTTCCCACATCTGCGCCATATGTACACTGTGAAGAAATACAGAACACTCTAAATGCCAGGAAAGTGTTGTGTGTTGGATATGTAGTATTTTGTTGGGCTCTGTTGTGTCTGTTAGATGTATAGTATTTGGTTGGGCTCTGTTGTGTGTGTCCTGGCATTTAGCCACAGGGGCCCCTACGTTGCCCGCACACACAACTAGGAGGTAGCCAGGCTGCCCATAATTCTCTGGCTGGTCTCCACCAGGGTCGCCTGAACTTCCTGGACAGACCAAGTAAAAAAAAAAAATAATAATAATAAAATAAATAAAATAATAAGATGTTGTTGTTGTTATTTGGTTTTTAGGAGCATTAGCAACTAAGGCCATATTGCTCCAGGAATATGCGGTGGTCATTCCCTGACCTTTCCGCATCCTCCGTATTTGGTGGTGACGGGCTCGAACCCTGGTCTAATCAAGAAGCGTGTGCTACGCACTGCTGCTCCTTCCCACCTGGCTACGGAGGCACCCATAAATAAATAATTAAAAATAAATGAAAAATAAAATAAATAATAATAATAAATAAAATAAAATAAATAAATAAAAATAGATAAAAATAAAATAAATAATAATTAAAAAATAAATAAATAAAAATAGATAAAAAATAAATAAAATAAAAATAAATTATAAAAAAAAATTCTGGGTTAGCAAATCCTACCCTACAAGAGGATTAGCAGGGAGTCATGTCTGGTTGAGTTGTGTCAAGACCGTGGGTCCCATGTCCATGAAGGTTGTTTTCAGTTAGGGAGTTTCGATCCAGTTCTGTTTTTGTCCACTTACAGAGGGAAGAGAGAGTGTCCTTTACAGATGAAAGTTAAGATGAAAGTCAGATGGCTAGTTATCAATTGAGGCAGTTGCCTGTGCAAGGTGTGATCTTCTTACAGCAAATAGATCCTGGGCAAACTTGGTAAAAGCTAGGTAATATTCCTGCTCAGTGATGTACAGATATTCTCTGTCTTGTGGGAAATCCTGTATTTTGGAAATTAAACTGCATCTTAAGTCTCCGTAGTGAGGACACATAAACCATATGATCCCGGTCCTCTTCCTGGCCACAGGAGCAGTAGGGGTCCTCCTCAATACCCATCAGGGTCAGCGTCTGTTTGATAGATCCATGTCCAGTAGTAAGATACGTAGCGTAGAGATCAGGAGAGAACCAAGAGAGAGCTTTGGGGAAAACTGTAGAGATCTGGCCTCGAGGGATGCTCTGGAGTTTGCAGTTAGCATGAAGAGTTCATCCAGGATGACATTCTGCAGGAAGGGGCCCAAGACAGAGCCCTGTGGACATCCTCTGTGAATAGGACATGTGATGCTACTGTAGGTGGTGGTTATACAGATTTCTCTGTTAGTAAGGTACTCCTTAATGCAGTTGTACAAATTTCCCGGTATTTGAGCTTGGTGGAAGCATCAGAGGATACTCGGCCACCAGAGCATATCAAAGGCTCCAGCAAAGTCGACTGAGATTGCCAGGTAGTATTTTTCATTGGTAATTGTGGCTGCTGCGGTGATTCTATGTAGGACATCTTCGGTGCACCATCCAGTGTGGAATCCAAATTGGTTGTCAGAGTAAAGGTTGGCATTTTCACAGTGTTGTCTGATTCACACTAACAGGAGTCGCTCCAAGAGCTTACTTAAGGTTGTAAGTAATGTGATTGGGCGATATGAGCTGGATTGTTCCAGAGGTTTTTTAGGGTTCTTGATAATAAGTTTCACATTTGCCAGCTCCTAATCTGTGGGAAAGGATCCTGTGCTAAGACATTTATAAAATAATTCCAAGAAAATGGGCGAATTTGTTTGTACAGCTTTTTTGACAATTTAAGTTTTCAGGAGATCCGGAAATCCGGACCAGGACATTTTCTCTCCTTCATTGTGGCAAGAACCTGCTGCAGTTTGTCAGCGGTAAAGGACTGCTCTACCTGTGCAGTACTATACTCCTTGTTCCATTGGATTATTGGAATTTGGGATGAGGCCAGTGGTTGGTTCTCATCAGAAAAGAGGGCTTCCAATATATTGGTTATAGATTGGTTCCAGGTGGTTGTCATAGTTCCTTGAGGGGTCATGGTAGTGTTAATGACTTCTCCTCTGGGGAATTTATTTGTAGTGATCTGATAAACAACACCCCAAGGGTAAGTGTTTCCTGCCGTGGTGACCAGATTCTCCCATGATGTTCTTTTCCTAGACCGGATAAGGGCTGTATATCGGTTGCTTAATGTTCTGTAGATTTCTGAGGGCTTCAACTTCGTCAGCTGGCCAGGATGCCCTGGCCCTCTGAAATGTTTTCCTTGCAGAGTGCACTTCTCTACGCAACTGGGCCAGCTCTGGAGACCACCGTGGGACCACTCCTGAGCAAGGGTTTTTCCCTCTTAATGGCTTGGTTAGAAGCTCTGGTGATAATATCTGTAATGGTTCTTTGATATTGATCTGTGTCAGCATTGGCCAGAGATGTTGGGAGATGAGGGACTTGAAGCTGTGTTTTAAGACCGTTAACGAAGCGGTTCCAGTCAGCCTCATCAGTGGTATATCGATTCTCAAGTCGTCGGGTGGAGTTGCATTGATGGATCTTGTGAGGTTAAAGGTGATAACTCTGTGATCCGACGTGGTCCAGGCTTCACTGACATGCCATTTTGCTAGTTTCCCTGAGAGTGATCGAGCTGCAAGAGTAATATCGACTTTTGATTCCTAAAGGGTTCTGGAGAAAGTCGAAAGGCTATTTGGAAGATTTTGTATCCTGTAGGAGGTGTTCCTCCAGGCATTGGCCATTATGGGTGCCCAGGCAGTCCCCAGTGGTACTGAACCACATTGGCAACCTGCAATGACATCTGCTCCGATAATTATTATTTTCCCATTTGGTAGGGTATTACTCAATCCTTGGAGATAGTTGATTGCTATAGTGATGTCCTCGCTGGGTCTGCAGTAAAGAGATACAACAAGAAATGACCCCAAGGGGCTAATAACCTGTGCACATACAGCCCATGGGGAGCAGAGTGATGAGATCTTGGTTACACTAGTATGTGGGTTACAAATGATTATTGCTGTCCACCGAGTTTCATTCTCAGCTTGGACAATCTTGTAATGCAGGGGATATCCCCTGACTTGCATACTGTGCATGTAGGATTCCTGTACTAGTATTATATCAGTGCCATCTTCATCTGCTTTTAGTCGAATTTGGTCAGCCGCAGCTTTAGCCCTTTGTGCATTTATTTGAATAAACTTTAGTACTCTAGTATTGTATGGTTTAGGCTGTGCTGCCATAATCGTTTTTTTGCCGCTGGTTCTGTCTTGCTTTCAAATATACTGGGCATTTAGGAATAAATGAACAGTGAAATGTGATGTGTTTTTTTTTTTTGGCTGATGCTGAATAACAGGCCTGGGCAACCCATGGGCCACATGCGGCCTGCCACATTATTTTTTGTGGCCCGATAGATGATTTTCATACTGTCTACAGGACGTTACCCAAGTCTACCCCCCACCAGCCGGCCTGGTTCTCACCGGGGCTCTACACCATTCTTCTAACGGGACATGGTTCCTTTAATGCCAAACTTTCGACCTTCGGAATAAAAGAATCACCACTATGCCACTGCAGTGAAAATCAGACATGGACACATCTGATGCATGAATGCCCCCTCTTTGATGATATAAGATGTCACTTTATAACAAAAATATGTTTCAACCCGAAGGATCGGGAACACCTTGTACTGTCGGAGGAGGAGTACTATAGAGCCCTCTCGAAATTTGCGCACAAACTGTTCAGCAGACTACGAGCATTACCACAACTTCCCTAAACTCGACACTGGAACTCTGACAACTGAAACGGACAATGACTAGGACTTTACTGGATGAGACCTATATCCCCTTAGTGACACCATCCCACACTGACACCCTGATTATTGGAACAGCAGTGGATGAGATCCTATCCCAACACTGACCAACTAATGGACTGTACACTGTCATGGACCTGACGAAGCCACAGCTTTGCTACATACACGCCATGTTAGTGATCTGAGCCGGCTCCCTTGTTCGGCCCTTTCTTCTCCCTTACCCCGGTGGGGGGAGGTGACGGCTTTCCTGTCTCCTCCCCTCCTTGCCGACCCCACTCTTCCCTCTGGTGGGGTATGGGCATGCCCCACTGATTCTACCTGGGGTCGTCTCCCCTATTGACCCCATTCTTCTGTCTTTATCCCTCCAGTCTTCATTCTCCCTACCCAACTCTATCTGTATGCAAGCGAATGCCACACACGCCAAAAATAACCGTGTCTAAATTACGCTGTTCGCCCACCATTTTGGCTTTTCTAATGCTAGTGCAATATTCCCATGCAATTTTTTTTTTTTTTTTTTTTTAAAAAGGTCCTAGCCACTGAAATCCCAGGAAACTAGGTGGCAGGACCTGCCAGAGTGCAAATTTAAACTAGTAGTTACCTGGTCTGCCTCCACGGGGCGAAGTGCGGGCAACGTTGGGCCTCAGCTGGGGTCCAGCGGCTAAATGGCCAGAAGAACAACGGTACATAACACAACACACTCACATGGTCCATACACTTTTAAATCTCTGGCCTTCCCAGTGAACTGGTACACTCACAATGAAAGCAACGCGGAGATGGGGGGAACCCCTGGTGCTGTTAGACACTTAACACACTTTGCACTACTGTCTACATTGGGGTAGAGAGTGCTGCCCAATTACTGGTCAGACTCACAGTTTTGGTGCTCCACTATTTGTAGTGATTTTAGTAGTTTAAAGTGTCACATTTTGCTCTACTTTGTGTCCATCAAGTTCCTCTTCTCAAGATGTGTCCACAGACATCAACTTCGTGAAGATCGGCCAAGGTAAACGAAAATTATGGTCACTGTTCATTAGCATTGATCACGCTGGGTTACAACATGACAACTTCCCATTGTATATTGAGTTGAACTTTGTTAAAGCTATTGGTACCGCAACATCGTTTAAATGAGGATGATCAACTATCGGGAATTGTAAATGAACAACCACATATGTTTTTGCATGGTGAATATCAGATACTTTACTGGATTTCTGTCTAATTTTAATATGGTGCCTGATAAACAAAGACAGTTGTTCTCAGTGTTCACCATGCAGTCGAGCCCTGATTGGTCGGACATTATCTGAGTGACCGTTATTAGTGTGAGTGCCACGTATTTTAAGACATCTATACCTTGAACATTTAGGGGTACCAAATATATTTGATCTAATACAGGGTTAATAAAAGTTATTTAATGTCACTATATTTATGATATTTTGAATATATATAACAATACGTTCTCAGTGTCCCACGCGGTCGAGCTCTGATTGGTCGGACCTTGTCTGAGTGACCGTTAGTGCGAGTTACTTGCTACTTCAAGACATCTATATCCAAAACATTTTAGGGATACTAAATATATTTAACACAGGATTAATAAAAGTCAGGTAATGTCACTATATAATGATATTGAGAATATATATAATAATGTGCACAGTACTGACCTCCCAGAACGAATAATAAACTAAGCACAACATCCAGGTATTTTGGTAATTAGGGTTGAGATCTTCCCCCCCACCTGGCAAGCTCTAGGTCAACAAGCATAAAACAGAATCTGCACTAAGCATTGCACTCCTGCAGCTAAGCAATTCAGTAGCTGCCGTTCAGAACTCTTCATCCAGGGAAAATATGGAACCGATAAACCGAAACGGAACCGATAATCCGGACCTGGCCGTAAAATCGAAAAATCCAAGTACGCCTCTGAAAAAGGCTATAAATAACGATGGCCCAATACTTATAGAGAACAACGAAGATTTGGACAGTACTCTAACAGCATCCACAGCGAAGAGAAAGGGCAAGCAATCCACAGCTCCCAGATCGGAGATGAAAACCCGCTCCAAAAGCGAGAACAAAGACAAAACGGAGCAAACTATCCCCCAACAAGAAAATGTGACAGAAAAAGGGCAGGAAAAACAAGAAACCCCACTGGACCCCAGACTGCCTGAAGGCAATGCACTGGAGCAGTCTCTTATTCTAAGGACTACCCTAGAAAGCCTATTTAAAGATCAATCAGGATTACGACTGCACTCCGGGGGGAAATAGTGCGATTATGAACGAAAATGGAGACAATCCTAGTCCAGACCAACTTGGAAAAAGAGGTTGCCTTAGCCAAACTTCAAGTCTATCAAAACAGTAGGGCAAAGGAAATGCTACAGCGCGTCCCTACCTACTCCCAAGCGCTGAGGACCAACCTAAACAAGCCAAATGAAAGTACCATTACAAACCGAACCACAACAGCCCAGAGAAAAACTCTCATACCAAAACAGCACCTAGTTGTACTACAGCCAGCCTCTACAGAAACACACAAGACCAGTGAAAAAGTAAAGCAAACAATAGTAGAAAAACTGAAGGGTGACTTCAAGCATACTAAGATTAGATCTATTCGGAAAACAAGAAACATAGGGGTGTTAATTGAAACTGCAGAGGACATAAAAGGTATAATCAGCAACCACAAAATTTCAATGCTGGGACTCCCAGAGGAAATATACTGCAAAAACTTGAAGCAGACACTCATGGAGGAAGAATCAGGGCAACACATTATGCCGAAACATTAAACTAAATCCAGAAACGGAAATGCCATAAATTGGATCATAGAGCTCTCAACAGCGGCCTGGAAATCTTTGAGCCAACAATCAAGAATCTATATAAACTGGGGCAGCCATCGTTTTCGTGAGCATGTGGCTGTTCCCAAATGCTACAGGTGCTGCCGCTTTGGTCACATGACCCACACCTGTAAGCAAACACAGCCTACCTGTGGCCATTGTGCGGACATCGGAGATGAATTCACATTTTGCCCCAGGAAAGCAGAACCTGAAATTTGTGTGAATTGTAAAGAAACGAAGCTGCCATTTGATCACTCACTACGGGATAATAAGTGTCCAATCTACATAAAGGCTTAAGAGTGCACAACTAAACAGAACCGACTATGGGGAATAACAGGAATCACTATAATCAAACAAAGATTAAATTCGCACAGCACAATGCTCAGAGATCTAAGGCTGTTGCCGCACAAATGGCTAAAAAAGCCATGGAAGAAAATTATGACATACTAATGCTACAGGAGCCCTACACCTACAACAAAGAAGTAAAAGGCTACCCCCTACATTACAAGATCGTACAAGTTGATGGAGACAACCCGTGGGCTGCCATCGCTGTCCGGAATCCTGATCTCACGGTAACCAAGATCTCAGACCTATGTACAAACTGGGCTGTATGTGCCCATATAGCCTCACCGTTAGGGGAATTTTATGTCACCTCTATATATGCCCGTCCGGGAGAAGATATATTGCCCGTGACAAGATATTTGCAAAATATCCAACTACAAATGCAGAATGCCAAACTCATAGTAGGAATGGACGCCAACTGCAGATTCCCTGCTTGGCACAGTGAAAGACCAGACCGTGGGGGTGCAAGAAATGGTCAGCGCCTGGAGGATTACATCTCCAACAGTAATCTAGCAGTTCTGAACAGACCTAATCAACCATCAACTTTCTCCAGCACACTATGGGAGGCAAATATAGATGTAACTCTGGCCACTCGGTCGATTGTTGGGCACCTCTCCCCCTGGGTGGTACAAGAACACTGGACTACCTCGGACCATAGAGTCCTAACCTTTGACCTCCACCACTCCCTCGTAGCACAGTATCCACCTAGATTCCTCTTGCCAAGATACGCCATCCAAAAAGCAGACTGGAACTTATTCCAACAAACATTGATGGAAAAAGCCAGGAATTTTGACCTAAAATATCTCAATCCAGACCAACACCAACAAAAAGTAATGCAACTTATAACTGAAGCAGCAAACATGGCCATCAGGAAGAAGAAGCCCGTTCCCAAAGTGGTCCACTGGTGGTCACCAGAACTCCAGGCAATAAGACAGCGAGTAAATAATGCCTGAAAAAGGTTCCAAAGGGCACGCAGATCTTGGCCCCAAGCAGAGGTTAACATACTCAGACAGCAATACCGGGAGGTCAGGAACCAATATACGGCTCAAATTAAAACAAGAAAGAGACACTCCTGGGAAGACCTTGTATCCACAGTGGGAAATGCAGACCCCTGGGGATTGGTATATAAAATCACCACCAGTAAATTCCCCAGGGGAGAAGTCATTGCTGCCACCTTAACACCTCAAGGGACATACACCAGATCCTGGCACTCTTCCATTAATAATATATTGGACCATATCTTTCTACCTTCAACAATTCCACACACGCACGAACAAAGAACACTCTGCGAGGGGAATGATAAATACTCCACCCAGACAGTGGAGCCCCCTTTCACGATAACGGAACTCAACATAGCTGCAGCCAAAATGCAAAAAAGGAAAACTCCCGGCGAAGATCAAATAGAGCCAGAAATACTAAAAAAGGCAGTGGAAATTATACCGGATACTACATTAGACCTAGCAAATCAATGCCTCACAGAGGGTTTCTTTCCAACTTCGTGTAAGACAGCCCAAGTCAGACTTATCCTGAAAAACCCCACTAAACCCCAGGACGTGCCAGGCTCATACAGGCCTATCACTCTGCTGTCGATGCTGAGCAAGCTCGTTGAGCGACTCATCTACCACAGAATTGAAAACCGTTACCAGAATGCTCAATTGATGTCAAGAAACCAATTTGGTTTCAGGAGGGGATGCTCCACCACTGATGCCTTCGAGAGGATCATCGATGCAGTCAGAAACTGTAACAGGAAATATTTCCTCCTCATCTCAACTGACTTCGCTGGAGCCTTTGACTCCCTCTGGTGGCCCAGTGTTCTGGCCAGGCTCCGACAGGTTGAAATCCCATCAAATCTATTCACTGCATGAAATCTTACCTGGAAAACCGAAGAATCACTGTCAGCACTCCCTTTACCTCTGTATCCAGACCGGTTTACAGGGGCTGCCCCCAGGGATCCGTCCTGGGGGCCGCTCCTGTGGAACCTGGTGCTTGATAAGTTTTTAAACCTGGATGTTCCAAATGTCATTACACAGGCATACGCTGATGATCTTATTATGATGCTTCAAGCAGACAGCAGGGCTCAACTGGAGGCCATAGGCAATCATGCCACACACATGCTACAGGATTGGGCCAAGAGGAATCTTCTAATGATCTCAACCAAAAAAAACAAACTCAATACTCCTCAGGGGTGCTCTTGACCCTGGCAGACCTCCACTAATCAAAATAAATGGAGCGACCATCAAACTCAAACAGGAACTAAAATACTTAGGAATAATACTAGACCAAAACTTGAACTTCACATCTCATCTCTGTTATCTCAGAACGAAAACAAGGAGGCTCTCGGCCCTGATAACCAAAATCATCAGGAGGGACTGGGGACTAAAGAAGAGGGCCCTCTCCCTTCTATACAAAGCTCTCTTCATCCCTATCCTTGCCTATAGTGCAGGCGCCTGGTATCAGAAAGCAAACACAGCAGTCAACAAGAAAAAGCTGGAGTTGATCCATACTATTGACAACAACAAGAGCTGAGCACCCATGCACTCCAGGTCCTGGCGGGCTTCCTTCCCCTGGACTTGGAGATTGTGCGCTGTGGGCTGCTACACCAACATTCGAAAGGAAGAACCACAACTTATCTAGGTTACACAACAGATCCACAGAAAAGCAAATCCTCAGAAAATAAGAGGTTAACGGAACACCTGCAATCTATCTGGCAAAATAGATGGAATCTTACCACAAAAGGGCAAGTCACCAAAAATTTATACCCGATGTCAGCAGGGTATATCCTATTTCCCCGTCCTGATTTTCCCCTGGCTTGCACACCACCTTCCTTCTTACGGGACACGGCTCCTTCAGAGGGAAACTCCACGAGCTGGGAATCTCCGACAACCCGAGCTGTAACTGCGGTCAGGAGGAAACCTGGGAACATCTTATCCATGACTGTGACAACTATGAAGACCTCAAATGTCAGCTATATACACGCATCAACTTCTTGCTAAAAGACCGAAAAGAAATAATATTCCAAGAAGAATATAATTACCGGGCTTTCACCGTCTTTGCCCACGAACTCTTTGAAAGACAAAGATCCCTGCCATATCATCACTAACCTATGAAAACACAAACGTAACTACCTGAGATGACTGCGAAACTCTGAACTAGTGACCACCTGAAGCAGATAACAACACACGAACGTAACAAACTGGACCTGACTTCTGGACTTGGTCCTCCACTGGACCAATGCAAAGACGAAGATTGCAACTTGGACTCGGACCTTAAAGATTGCATCTTATGATGCCATACAGCTATATAGCGCCCCGGCTCTGTCTAGCCTGCTCTTTACTCCTCTTTCCCCTAGCAGGGGGAAGGGACGGCCTGCTGTCTCCTCCCCTCCTGCTACCCCTCTTTCTCCTCTGGTGGGGCATGGGCATGCCCCACTATTTCAACAGGGGTCATCTTCCCTATAGACCCCTTACTTCCAATTTCCAACCCCCCAGTCTTCCACCTCCCCTCCCATCTCTTTCTCCTTACAACAGCGCCTGCCCCACACGTACAAATTTAAAACACCAAAATTCATGCCCGACCTATTAGGAAATCTTATCACCTCCAGCGCTTATCCCTTATAGCCCCTCTAAGTAGCGTATAATGTACCATCTGTGCCCAAAAGAAAAGAAGAATTTTTATTTTAATTATTTTTTATTTTAATTATTTTTTATTTATTTATTTTATATATATATTTTTTTTTTTTTTTAGGTCCTAGCCACTGAAATCTCAGGAAAATAGGTGGTAGGACCTGCCAGAGCAAACTTTAAGGGAACACCTGGCTGGCCTCCACGTGACGGAGTATGTAAACGACAGGTCCCATCTGGGACCTGGTGACTAACAAGCCAGAGGAACAAGGGGCACAACATATTACACAACACATGACCCACACACTTTTAAACCTCTGGCCTTGACAGCGTATGTTCTGTCCTCGATACAAAGAACATACGCGGAGATGGGGTAAATCCCTGGTGCCGTTAGACCCAAAACTACTCTGTACTGTACTACTGTCTACATCAAAGGGAAATCATTCACTAGCTGCACTAGGCATGATAAATAATGAGAAATATAATACTAGACCAGCAGTACTTTTCGAATCCCCACCACTCATTCCCTTCTTCGAACCAGAAACTCTGCAGATGGAAGTACATAATTGATTTACAGTGCAACAATGAGTTTAAAACACAATTCATGCCACAACATCAAAAATCAACTTTTACAACATATGTGACAATGGAAAAGTATCCCAAATTAAGATTTTTTGCACAAAAAATTATGAGCACCTTCGGATCTACATTCGTTTCTGAAACTTTCTTTTCAAAAATGAAATTTATTAAAATTAAATCTCAAGCTTCAATAACCAATCAATTAAGACATGCAACTACCAATATTGATACTGAAGCAGATTTTAAAAAACTTTGAGTGATCGCAAAGAAAAGCAAATATCTCATTTATGTAGATATATAATAAAAACGAATGAATAAAATAATTTTTTATGGCATTTGATTTTTTATTTTTAAAAGATTGTTTTATTTTATGTGCGGCCCGCGGAAAATTTGCAGTTCATCAAGGTGGCCCGCAGAACGATTTGGGTTGGCCAGGCTTGCTGTATAAGCTTGTTTTCTTGCATCTTTTGCTAATGCTAACTTGTAGTGAAATGCCTCCACAACATAAGGTCGATACATTTAGTAGCAAACTTAGTTTGCTCAACTGCTACGAACAAACCTAGCATACTATTATTAAAGAAAAAGTTATTTTGAAAATAATACAAAATACACTGCTATGTAGAGATTAACTATTTATTTTACAAAGTGAAACTAAATTTAGAGTAGTTAAGAATAGGAACAGGTGCATGTATGCTTGTGTGTACACCAATGCTAGGAGTTGGGTAAATAAATTTGATGAATTTGAGGTGTTGGTCAAAACATCAAAGGCAGATATTGTTGGGATATCAGAGATGTGTGTCACACAGATATAAGGAATGCAGAAATGGAATTTGGGGAGTACAATGTGTACAGGAAGGACAGATAGGATAGGAAGGAAGAAGGGGTTATGCTGTTAGTTAAGAAACACAAAATCCAAGGAAGTAGAGTTAGTCAACATAACTGGACAGGGCAGTGTTGAGTCAGTTTGGTGTAATATAAGCACTGGGAAATAATATTGAGAGTAGGAGTGTGTTATAGGCCTAATGACTCTGATGAGTATAACAAACAACTGTACAGAGAAATAGAGTGAGCCAGTAAATCAGAGTTTTCTTTGCCCATTGGAGAATCACCTGGAGATCGGCATTTAAAGAATTGGTGGTGGATATTTGGAAATTTGAGGACTATAGCAAAACAAACCATCAGGTTGTAATAGAGGTGGGAGTATTGATGAACAGAAGTTGTAGCTTTGGAAAGAGAAAATGCTTGACATGCTTGATTTCTTGTCCAAATGTACAAGAATAAAGCATGTTAACAGGAGAGACTGCTTCTACACTTATATAGAAAGGGTGCAAGAATATTTACTATCAAGGCAGTGTTAGGTGGGTCGGAAAACTGTTAGCTTGGGGGGGGGGGTACAAGGACTAATAGATTAACAGTAGCCACTGGCAGAGGTGAAAGTGATTCTTGCACTGCTTCTAATGGAATGAGCAGCAGCCTGGAAAACAAGATGCAGAGTTTCAGAGACTGCTGGAAGTCATTGCGGTACAAGTAAACACATGGGTTGTGTTAGGGTAGCTAAGAATAGGAACAGGTGCATGTATACTTGCATGTACACCAATCCTAGGAGTTTGGTAAATAAATTTGATGAATTTGAGGTATTGCTCAGAACATCAAAGGCGGATATTGTTGGGATATCAGAGACATGGTGTCATGCAGAAGTAGAATTTGGGGAGTACAATGTGTACAGGAAGGGAGGAGGGGTTATGCTATTAGTTAAGAAACATAAAATCCAAGGAAGTGAAGCCAGTTGACATCGCTGGACAGTGCAGTGTCAAGTCAGTTTGGTGTGACATAAGCATTGGGAGATCAAAATTGAGAGTAGGACTGTGTTATAGGCCTAATGACTCTGATGAGTATAATAAGAAATTGTACAGGAAAATAGAGTGGGCCAGTAAATCACAGAGTCTTATAATGGGGAATTTAATTTCCCAGATATTGACTGGAATTTGTGAGTTGGTCACTCGCACACTAGCAAGGCTTTTGTGGATTTATTGGATGATTGTTTTCTACATCAGCATGTTCGGGAGGCAGCTAGAGGGAGTAATACTCTTGATCTGAGATTATCAGTAGTGATTCTTCATGCATTAAGAATCTGCAGATAAAGGAACCATTAGGTAGCAGTGATCACAGTGTGCTGAAGTGGGATTTACTCAAAGAGGTAACTACCATCAGGAGCATTAGCATCTAAGGCCATATTGCTACCGGGGATATACGGTGGTCATTCCCTGACCTTTCCGCATCCTCCATATTTGGCGGTCACGGGCTCGAACCCCAGTCTAATCAAGAAGCGTGCGCTACGCACTGCTGCTTCTGCTCACCTGGCTACGGAGGCGCCTAGGAAAAATGCATGCGATACATATAAATTAATGGGTGACACGGAAGCCTATGCTAGATGTAAGTTTGTCTGTAACCAAGTCACAAAGCAGGTTAGACAGGCAAAGGCAGATTACAAGAAATCTTTGGCAAAGGATGCAAAGAATAACAGCAATGAGTTCTTTACTTATGTAAACTGTAGAAGGAAGGGGATGAATCAGATTGGTCCACTGGATATCGATGGTTCAACTGTTAATGATCCTGCTCAGGTAGAGCAGGACCATCAACTCTAGAAGGAAGGGGGGGTTATTCAGGGAGGGGAATGCCAGTGGTGAATTAAACTCTGGCAGTGAGCTAGATGATTTTGTAATAACTGAGAGCAAAGTGGAGGAGAAATTGTTGAAGATAAACATAAGAAAGGCACCTGGGGTGAATGGGATCTATCCAGTTATATTAAAGGAGGCAGCAAAGGAAGTATGCAAACCCTTAGCCAAAATTATGAGAGCTTCCTTGGACTCAGGGGAGGTACCCATGGACTGGAGGTGTGCAAAAGTATCACCAATTCACAAAGGGGGTTCAAAAGGTGACACAAGTAACTACAGACCTGCTAGTTTAACTTGTGTTCCAGAGAAAATAATGGAATCACTGGTTAAAGATGCATTGCAGGATCATCAAGACAAGACTGCAGTAATAGTTAAGACACAGCATGTGTTTGTTAAAGCGAATGCTTGTTTGACCAATCTGATTGGATACTATGATATGGTCACAAAGGAACTGGATGCAGGGAATAAGTTTGATATCATATATTTGGATCTTAGAAAGGCTTTTGATAACGTTGCACATGGAAGACTGTTGCACAAATTGGAGTAGTGTGGCACCGGAGGCAAATTGCTCCTATGGATAAAGGGATGGTTGAGTGGGAGAAGACAGAGTGTGGTAATCAATCGACACTATTCTTAGTGGAGTCTCTCAGGGTTCAGTGTTGGGTCCATTGTTGTTTTCTGTATTTATTAATGATATTGAAGATGGTATATCAGGCTTAAAGTCTAAGTTTACAGATGTTATGAAGGTTGTCAGGGTTGTTAATGACACAAATGACAGTACACTGTTGCAAAAACTGGCAAGGCTCTTCACAAAGTGCATTCGAAAAGGTGTGATGCCTAAGCAGTGGAATAGTGCAATCATAGTTTTGCTGCATAAGAAAGGAGATAAATCAGAAATTGGAAATTACAGATCAATTGTCTTGTTATCCCACATCTACAAGTTGTTCACAAGGGTCATTACTAACAGATTAGAAAGAATACCTGATGAGAATCAACCGAAAGAGCAAGCTGGCTTTAGGACAGGATTCTCAACTATGGATCACCTTCACGTAATAGCATAGCTAATGGAGAAAGCAAATGAATATAAAACACCATTATGCCTGGCATTTGTGGATTATGAAAAGGCATTTGACTCCATACTGCATAAGGCAATGTTTAGGGCACTGGAAAGACAAGGCATAGATACCCCATATATTATGATTTTGAAGAAAATATATGAGGGTGCTACCTCCTTTATTAGACTAGACAAAGACAGTAGCAAATTTAAAATCGAGAAAGGAGTTCGACAAGGAGACACAATATCTCCGAAGCTGTTTACTGCTGCTCTTGAGGAAGCTTTTAGACGATTAGACTGGTCGCAGAAAGGAGTCAATGTGAATGGAGTGTACCTAAACCATTTATGATTTGCAGATGACATTGTGGTCATAAGCCACGATCCAATTAGAGGAAAATCTTAATCAGTTATGCACAGTTAGTAAGGATTTTGGACTAAAGATGAATATGGCTAAAACAAAAGTAATGATGAACAAGTATGCCACAGAAAGAGAAATAATGATTGAAGGGGCAGTAATTGAAAAGGTGAAGTCATATACTTATCTGGGACAAGTTATTAGCTTTAATAATGATAAATGGCTAGAAGTCAAGAGAAGAATAAATTTTGGATGGATAGCATTCAGGAAATATAGTCACATACTGAAGAGCAATATCCCAGTTTGTCTGAAACATAAAGTAATGAACCAATGTATACTCCCCACCATGACTTATGGAAATGAAACTTGGGCACTCACCAAAAGAATGGAAGAGAAGCTGAGAACTACACAGCGAAGAATGGAACGAATTATATTAGGAATCAGATAAGAAGAGAAACACATGGATTAGGCAGAAAACTCAAGTAAAGGACATTCTTATCAAAACTAAAGAACTAAAATGGTCTTGGGCAGGACACATAGCATGAAGACATGATGACAGATGGACTAAGAAAATAACAGAATGGTATCCAAGAGGAGCTAGAAGAAAACCTGGAAGACAAAGGCAGAGATGGATAGATGAAATTCATGAGTTTGTGGGTAGTAAATGGATGGCCAGTGCTCAAAACAGAAGGAACTGGAAAGTTGCTGGAGAGGCCTTCATCCTGCAGTGGATTGAAAATGGCTGATGATGATAATGATTCAGATTTCAGTAAAGCCTTTGATATCGACCATATATATGGCTGTTGCATTCAGGGAAGTTACTACTATGAATAAAGGGATTGTTAAGCAGTAGGAGATAAAGAGCTGATATAAATGACTACTGTTTTTCATGCACAAATGAGATGAATGGAGTTCCACAGGAGTCAATGTTGGGATTTTACTATTTTTAATATTTATTAATGACATCGATGCAGGTATTACAAGTTAAATATCTAAGACTTCTGATGATGCAAAGGTGGCAAAATAATTGGAGTAATTATAGTCTTACATGACATTCTCTCTGCAGTGCAAACAAGCTGCTATAACAGCTTAGAGGGGTAATTCAATAACATACAGGAACCTTACCAGCAGAGACAAAGATGTAATTATCACCTTGTATAAGGCAATGTTTAGGTTACATCTAGAATGCTGCATACAAGTTTGAAACCTCATTTTAGAAAGGATATAGATTTGTTGGAAAGGGTGAAGAGACAAGCAACAAGATTAGCATTAGCATTAGTTGAGCATATGATATTTGAATCTATGCCCTCTCAGGTTCTTAATCTGAGCAAGCAGAAGTATCCCATCAGCACTGAGCCTGCTCAAACCATTCAAGGCCCTATGCACCTCAGTCAGATCACCTCGCAGGTGCCTAGTCTCCAGATGCTGAAACTTGCAGACCTTAAGCCTCTCTTGGAAAGAGCATCCCTTTGTTCCTCTCACCAATCTTGTTGCCCATCTCTGTACTCATTCTAGCAACTCTTCATCCTTCCTAAAATGAGGGCTCCAGACCTGTATGCATTACTCAAACCATTGCCTGACCTGCCCATTGCCTTATACAAAGGGATAATCTACTCCTTGTGTCTGCTAGAAAAATTCCTATATATCATTGACATAACTCCATGACCTGCTTTGGCAGCCTGTCTACACAGCTCAGAGAACTTCATATCTGACTGCACAATTACCTCCAGATCTTTTTCATTCTCCACCTGCTTAATGTAGTACCACACAGTTGGTACATTTCTCTTGGGTTACTCCTATCCATATGCAGTGCTTTGCATTTGTCAATGTTAAACTTCAGTTGCCACTTCTCAGCCCATCTGCCTATTTCTAGATCCTGCTGCAGTAGCATACTGTCTTTACTGTCATTAACAACCCTGCCAACCTTTGTATTATGTGCAAACTTGGACATTAAGCCTGATATACCTTCATCGATATCATTGATAAATACACAAAACAACAATGGGTCCATCACTAAACCCTGGGGGACTCCACTAATAACATCAGTCCACGTAGAGCAGTATCCATTTATTACCACTCTCTGCCGTCTCCCACTCAACCATCCCTTTATCCATTGCAGCAACTTGCCCTTAATACCATACCGCTCCAATTTGTACAGCAGTCTTTGATGTGCAACAGTATCAAAAACTTTCCTGAAATCCAAGTATATGATATAAAAATTATTTTTTGCATCCAATTTCTTTGTGACCACATCATAGTATCCAATCAAATTGGTCAAATAAGACTTCCCCTTAACAAACTCATGCTGTGTCAGAACTGTTACTGCAGTCTTGTCTATTATTTTCCTCATTATTTTTCCCGCAACAGAAGTTAAACTAACAGGTCTATAGTTATTTGTGTCACAATTTGAATCCCCTTTATGAATTGGGGATACATTTGCACATCTCCAGTCCATGAGGGCCTCACCTGAATCTAAGGATGCTCTCATAATTATGGATAAGGTTTGCTTACTTCCCTTGCTGCCTCCTTCAATGTAACTGGATAGATTCCATCCACTCCAGGATCCTTTTTTAAGTTTAGCTTCAACAATTTCTCCTCCACTTTACTCTCTGTTATCACAAAATCATTTACCTCACTTCCAGAGTTTAATACACCTCTGGCATTCCCCTCCCTGTATAACTCATGTGTAAATGTAGATGCAAAATGCTCATTCAGTTTGTCAGCTGTCTGAGAAGGATCATCAACAGTCGAGCCACCAACATCAAGTGGACCAATCTCATTAATCCCCCTTCCTTCTGGAGTTTACATAAGTAAAGAAGTCTTTGTTGTTTTTCTTTGCATCCTTTGCCAAGGATTTCTTGTAATGAGCCCTCGCTTTCCTAACCTCCTTTGTGACTTGATTACAGACTAACCTATATATGCCAGAGGCTTCTGTGTCACCTGATAATTTATATGCATCCCATGCATTTTTCTTCTCTGCCCCGAGCCTCATTAGTTCATCTGACATCCATTTAGGTCTAAACCTTGAGCAGTATTTCTTAGTTGGCATGGAAAGCCTAGTAGCTTCCAAGATTAATTTCTTTAAGGCCTCCCATTTAGAATTTGCTGTTTTTAACATCATCAGTTGATCCCACTGATCGAATTTAAATTTAAATTCTGTATTACAAACTTAAATTTAAGATTTTAATACAGAACTTAAAAACTTTACATCTTTAAAGATGTAACATGGTAGTTACATCTTTAAAGACTATTAGCCATCAAGGTGGCTGTCCTTGACTGCCAACTCTCCTGTTATCAATCAACTGTTCTATCTGAAATGAATAAGTTGTGTAAAGTCATTGGTAATATCAAAAAAATCTTGGCATCTCTACTAGTGAAACTTAAAAATTGGATCTGCACTAATGAATTTTCTTTTCCTAGATTATTTATTAGATACCGGAACATATTTAACAGTAGTATCTGCATTGTCTGAGACTGCAAATCCTGAACTGGAAGCTTTGCTATGAATAAGAAGTGATAGGGAAGAAGCTTGATTGATGCAAAGCTCAACAAATATTGATGAAAGAGCCTCCAAGAGTTCTAAAGGGTTATGATGAGCAGGAGGTGTTGATGAATGTTCATTGCACATTCAAAGAAGACCTCAGTAAAAGATCAGGTTGTGGTGGCACCAGTATAGTAGTTTTTAGGATAGAGATGGGAGCAGTCCAAAAGTTTGAGCCAGTTTCAGTGTTCTTCTCAAACTTATTCTTGCATTGTAAACATAGCACAAAATTGCCTATGTAATTGTACATAAGCACATATATGCATTGTTTCATTCAAAAGTCCAATGTATCAACTGTGTTAGAGTCGGTATAAGAGAAGCTTGGATGAAATACACTATCAACATGATCAGGTTGGGAGTTTGCTGAGGTAATCATTTGTGGGAGGTAATAAGAGATAACATATTTAGCATTAGCATTAGTAGAGGCATATGATGCAAGAAAGCAAGCTTATGCAGCATCAGCAGCAAAAAAAAAAAAAAAAAAAACCACTCCCATTTCACCCCTTCAAAATACCTGTCCAGCTGAGCCTTAAATTTATTTAGGCTATCAACTTCCACAACAAGGGATGGAAGCCTGTTCCACCAACCAACTACCCGCAGGCTAAAGGCAAATTTCCGCACATCTATCCTACATCTGTCTTTCCTCAATTTGAATTTATGCCCTCTCAGGCGATTATTCTGAGCAAGAGGAAGAATCCCATCGGCATTGAGCATACTCAAACCATTCAAGGCTTTACACACCTCTATCAGATCACCTCGCCGGTGCCTAGTCTCCAGACACTGTAATTTTTAAAACTTAAGCCTTTCTTCGTAAGAGCAACCCTTTGTTCCATTCATTAATCTTGTTGCCCTTCTCTGTACTCGTTCCAGCAGCTCTACATCCTTCTTGAAATGAGGCCTCCAGACCTGTATACAGTACTCAAGGTGTGGCCTGACCATTGCCTTATACAAGGGAATAATCACCTCCTTATCCCTGCTAGAAAAATTCCTGTATATCATTGACAAGACACCATGAGCTACTCTTGCAACCCGTCTGCACTGCTCAGAAAACTTCATATCTGCCTGCACAATTACCCCCAGGTCCTTTTTATTCTCTACCACTGTCAGTGTAGTACCACAGAGTTGATATGTTGCTCTGGGGTTACTGTTTCCCATATGTAGTATTTTACATTTGTCAATGTTAAACTTCATTTGCCACCTCTTAGCCCATCTGCTCAACCTTTCCAGATCCTGTTGCAGCAGCATTGCGTCAGTAGTGTCCTTAACAACCCTGCCACCTTTGTATCATCTGCAAACTTGGACATTAAGCTTGATATATCCAACCATCATCAATATCATTTATAAATACAGAAAATAACAATGGACCCAACACTGAACTCTGAGGGACTCCACTAATAACATTAATCGACGATGAGCAGTGTCGATTGATTACCACTCTCTGTCTTCTCCCACTCAACCATTCCTTTATCCATAGCAGCAATTTGCCTCCAATGCCACACTGCTACAATTTGTGCAGTAGTCTTCCATGTGCAACAGTATCAAAAGCCTTTCTAAGATCCAAATATATAATATCGAAGTTATTCCCTGCATCCAGTTCTTTTGTGACTGCATCTTAGTATCCAATCAAATTGGTCAGGCAAGACTTTCCCTTAACAAAACCATGCTGTGTCCGAGCTATAACTGAAGTTTTGTCTAGATGATCCTACAGTGCTGTTAGGCAGATGAGGGAACCATTAGTTAATTTTGTAGTGGACCATCAAGAATGAAGTTCTGATATTAAAAGCAGGTGTAATGTGTATGAGTGATATTGCACAGTCAGCAATAGCAGCTACAGACTCAAAAAGACTCAGTTAGTTGAGTACCTTTATTGGTTACAGCGGAAGTAAATTTAGGACAGTCCTTAGAAGCAGCACGTTCATTTAGAATCTAGGAGACTGGGTCACAATATGACCCATTCTCCTAGAATTCAAAATTTAAATTTATTTTTTATTTTAATTTTAAGTCTTAGATAACCCAGCTGATGTTGTGGAAGAATTGAATAGGTACTTTGCATTGGTTTTTACTGACAAAAGATCCTTCATGCTGCAAACTTGGACATTAACTTGGACTTGGATGACAAGTTCGAGGCTGTGTGATTGAGACTATTGCTTATTGGTAGGCTGATGGAAGGAGAAGGTGGGGAAAATCTTGGCTCTCTGGCACTCTATTTTATTGTGAAAATAATTTAACTAATGAAAAATACCATCGGCTGTCGATACTTTTTTTTTTTTTTTTTTATAGATATATGAACAACTTAGGTTATATTTCACTATTATGTGTTTGTGGGCTGAAAAACAGGGCATGATTCATAGGTATTTCCTTCTAAAGGGTTATGATAATTGAAGTGGACTTCATTTCTCAATTGAAGTGGAATCCAGAAATTATTTTCCCAGTCTATGACAAGACGTGAACCTAGACCTCTCAAAATAAGCAAAACCATTATACTGTCATGAAGGATGAATAAAATCACACTGAGGATGCAGTTACATTACTGGAATCCTGTACAAATGAAAAGCTGTTTCAGTAGAAACTGCCTGTGCCTGGTTTTAATAAGCTTCAAAGTCTAAGGTTTACTTTAATGCAAAAGTATATTTTCATTTTCTTTCATAGAAATAAGTATAAAGTTTTCTTATGTGAGTAAAGCACGATTCTTTGTGCAAAGTTGTGACATTTTTCATTTTTACTTTCCATTAAAAGAAATTAATATCAGTAACTGATAAATGTTTATAAAGTTCAAAATTTCTTGAAAACAAATTATGCAGAAAATATAAAGTGGCAGTTACAAAAATACTAGAATTAAAATTATAATTTAATAAAGAATTTTTCTTACTTTTGCAGCATATAAAGGCTGGATGATCACTTTTTAATTGTGGACATGTATATTCTAATACTTTTGATGTCATTTTATCACACTGGGCATTTCTTAAGCTAACACTATAAATGTTAGCAAATCCCCATGTAAGTGCAAAGTTAGGTAAGATTCTTGAAAACCACAACAAAGTTTGGAACTTCCCTTCAGAAATAGTGAACTCAAGAGAGAACATTACAATTGCCAAAACCATACCTAAAAATAAAATTTTTTATATGTAAGAATAAAAAAATATATAGCAGTGGGTAAAAAAAAAATATCTAAATCTAAAAAAATCTAAAAGTTTAATACCAACTTTAGAAAATATTTCATCACATCTTCATTACATATAAATTTGGATGTAATAATAATAATAATGTTAATAAGGCATGATTAGCTCAGTGGATACAATGTCGGCCCATCAATATGATGGACCCAAGTTAGAATCATGTGCAGAAAAAAAAATCGTGAATGTCACTTCAAAGGACATAACTCCCCCATGGTTGAAGTGACAGCTAATAAGGCACGATTAGCTCAGGCAAAAAGTGGCATCAACTGGTGTCACTCCCAGTAAGAATGACCCACCACTGGATGCAAAAAACCAGAGCTAAACAGGTCCATCTCCATAGCTAAATGAAGATGACAAGTAGAAATATTGAACTTATTACATTGAGTGTGGTGTGGAATAAAGTCACTTGCATTCAAGCCTTAGGCAGAGAGGTCAGTTTCAAAGGTTGAGAGTAACAGTGGAGAAAGTGGCAACGTTCCTTGTAGGTTACCACAAATGAAGGGTAAGACCATCCAGCCAGACTAACTGGAAGTGCTTCCTGTGCAACTGTGCTAGTGACCACCCAGGAAGGATGAAGGAGCCAATGCATGAAGTGGAGCTTCAAAATGAATACATTCATCTTGTGAGCATACAATGAAGTAACCAAGCTAGAGAGACAGACGTGAATATGTACAGGATGAAAATACACTCCAAGTGCCTGGAATGATTCCTGACTGTATAGGTCACTGAACAGCCAATAGCAGACCAGAGACAGACAATCATCATGAAGGACCACATAGCTCCTGTAATCAGGGAAAAATTAAGCAGGATGTGAGTGACCAACTAGAAAGAACAACGAATATGGACATAGCCGAAATAGAACTGGAGGAGGAACACGAAGTACAACCCATGCAACCAAAGAGAAACAGACAAGATCATTATATTCAGAATAGAAGAGGACTAAAAGAAGGCAGTAGTAGAATATGAGGGAATGGACCCCACAAAGACCCACACCATACTGAAGCAGAGACCAAACAGAATACTGTGGCAAGTTACAAACCATCTCAATTAGTGAATGATATCAGATTATATCAAAAAAAATGAAGTAACAGTAGACACCAGCAGTACAGCCATTTACTATGCTGCTGTAGCGGCCGCCAGCATGAATGGAAGAGAAACCAGAGACCAACAGAAAACAAAACATAAGGACAGGGAGCAAACCAGAATGGGAAAGAAGGTAATGGCCAAAAGTAGTAGTAGTAGTACTAGAAGAAGTAGTAGTGGCATGTAATGGAGGAAAGCAAGTGTATGAGCTTATGCAGCATCAGCCAAAAAAAAAAAAAAAAAAAAATCACACCATTCCCTCCAAATGCCTGTCCAGTTCCTCCTTAAATTTATTTAACCTATCAACTTCCACAACGACAGATAGAAATTTGTTCCAGCAATTAACCACCAGCTGGCTAAAGGCAAATTTCCGCACATCTATTCTACATCTGTCTTTTCTTAATTTGAATTTATGCCCCCTTAGGTTCGTAATCTGAACAAGTGGAAGGATCTCATCAGAATTCAGCGTGCTCAACCCATTCAAGGCCTTATACACCTCAATTAGATCACCGCACAGGTGCCTAGTCACAAGCCACTGCAATTTGCAGAACTTAAGCCTCTCTTGGTAAGAGGATCCCTTCATTCCCCTCACCAATCTTGTTGCCCATCTCTTACACTTTCAAGCAAATCTACATCCTTCCTAAAATGAGGCCTCCAGACCTGTACGCAGTACTCAAGGTGTGGCCTGACCATTGCCTTATACAGAGGGACAATCACCTCCTTTTCTCTGCTAACAAAATTCCTATATATCATTGACAAAACCCCATGACCTGCCCTGGCAGCCTGTCTGCATTGCTCAGAAAACTTCATATCTGACTGCACAATTACTCCCAGGTGTTTTTCATTTTCTACCACCTTAAGTGTAGTACCACACAGTTGGTACGTTTCTCTGGGGTTACTTCTACCCATATACAGTACTTTCCATTTGTCAAGGTTAAACTTCAGTTGTCACTTCTTAGCCCATCTGCCCAAATTATCTAGATCCTGTTGCAGTAGTACACTGCCATTACTGTCATTAACAACCCTGCCAACCTTTGTATCATCTGCAAACTTCGACACTAAGCCTGATATACCTTCATCAATATCATCGATGAATATACAAAACAACTGAGGACCCAACACCGAACCCTGTGGGACTCACTTAGCTCCCTGTTAGTTTGATAAACCTCTGGTATTTCCCTCCTTGAATAACTTCTCATGTGTGAATGTAGATGCAAAATACCCATTCAGTTTATCAGCTACTTGAGCAGAATTATCAATAGTCGAACCATCTATGTTAAGTGGACCAATATGATTCATTCCCTTCCTACTAGAGTTTACATAAGTAAAGAACTCTTTGCTGTTTTTCTTTGCATCCTTTGCCAAAGGTTTCTCGTAATCTGCCATTGCCTGCCTAACCTCCTTTGTGGCTTGATTACAGACTAGCTTTTATAACTGCCATAGGCTTCTGTATTGCATGATAAATTATATGCATCCCATGAATTTTTTTCTCAGCCACAAGCCTCATTAATTCCTCTGACATCCATGAAGTCCTGAACTTTGAACAGTATTTTTTAGTTGCTATGAAAAGCCTAGTAACCTACAAGATTAAGTCCCTCAAGGCTTCCCATTTAAAATTCAGTGTTGGTAACATCATCAGTTGATCCCACTGTACATAATTTAAAAACTGTCTGAGACCACTGTAGTCATCTTTATGAAAACAAAAACTCTTCCCTTTACCCTTGATGGTAGTTACATCTTTAAGTAAATCCCACATCACTACACTGTGATCACTGTTACCTACTAGTTCCTTTATCTGCAAATTCTTAATGCATGAATAATCACTGCTGATAATCAGATCAAGAGAATTACTCCCTCTGGTTTACCCTCGAACAAGCTGCCGTAGAAAACAATCCTCCAATATATCCACAAAACTTGCTAACGTGCAAGTGACCAAACCACAAGTTCCAGTCAATATATGGAAAGTTAAAATCCCCCATTACAAGACATTCTGATTTACTGGCCCACTCTATTTCTCTGCCCAACTGTTCGTTGTACTCATCAGAGTCATTAGGCCTATAACACACTCTTACTCTCATTTTCCCTTTCCAGTGTTTATATCACACCAAACAGACTCAACATTGCACTGTCCACCCATGTAAACTGGATGCACTTCCTTAGATTTTATGTTTCTTAACTAACAGTATAACCCCTCCTCCCTTCCTACCCTGTATATCCTTTCTGTACACATTGTACTCCCCATCCAATTCTGCACTGCTTATATCTGTGTGACACCATGTCTCTAATATCTCAACAATATCTGCCGTTGATGCCTTGATCAGCAGATCAAATTCATCAAATTTATTTACTATACTTGTAGCATTGGTATTCATGCAACATGCACCTGTTCTTACTCTTAGTTACCCTAACACAGCCCATGTATTTACTTGCTCCTCGATGACTCCGAGCAGCTCTTGAAATCGCCAGCAACTTGCTCTCTAGGCTGCTGCTCATTACAATTGGAGCAGTGCAGGAATCACTTTTGCCTCTGCCTCTGGCTACTGTTAATCTTTTAGTCTGTGAATCTCCCCCCCCCACAAGCTAGCAGTTTTCCAACCCATCTAACACTGCCTCAATAGCATCATCAAATGTTCTTGCACCCTTCCTATTTAAGTGTATCCCACCCCTGTAGAAGCAGTCTCTCTTATTAGCAAGCATGGATCACGCTGAAAAAAATTCACAATCTCTTCAGGGCTGAATTGATTTACAAGGCTCTCATCATATACTCCCTCCTATCGTGTCTGTGCAGAATTGCAGACACTTTCCAATTTAACCCTAACTCGCAACTTTTTTTTCAGCATTGACCTGTACTTGTTAAGTAAATCTGCAGATCTTTTACTCTTTAGGTCATTAGTGCCAATGTGTACAATATCACCTTTTGTGCCCTTAAAAGATGATATCTGCCCTACAACATCATCAACTTTCGCCCCTGGCAAACATACCCTGGTCCTGTTCCACCTATCCTTTTTGCATAATATATTCCCCATCTCCCTGACAATAGAGTCACCAACAATAACTACTTCCTGTGGGACCAGCGCATCCCATGCATTTTTCTTCTGTTCTGCGAGTCTCATTAGTTCATCTGACAACAATTTAGGCCTAAGTCTTGAACAATATTTCTTAGTTGCTATGAAAAGCCTAGTAGCTTCCATGATTAATTCCTTGATTGCTTCCCATTTAGAATTTGTGGTGGTAACATCATCATCAGTTGGTCTCACTGTATAGATTTTAAAAATTGTCTGTGACCACTGTAGTCACCTTTATGAAAGCAGAAACCTTTCCCTTTACCCTCTATTTTTTAGTTACATCTTTAAGTAAGCAATATGTTCAATATTCTGTTATTGCTTAGATGAAAATGAATGCTCAACTACATTAGCATTGTGCACCCATAAAATGAAGTGTTTTTTCCTATAGCCATAATTCAGCTTTACTCCATTACGGCTCCATTTTAATCACTTTAATAACAAATATTAATGATGTGGAATAGTTATCATCTTATAAGGGCACAAAAATTGAAATTTTTGTACAATATCACCTTTTGTACACGTCAATACCAATAATATTAAGAGAAGATAATTTGAAGTTTTACTTGATAAGTACACAGAAATGCTGAGAAAAAGTCATGAGTTAGGATTAAATTTGAAATTGTCTTTTTAAATTTGGTGCTGATGTGACAGGAAGCAGTATGTGATGAGAGCCTTGTTGATCAATTTGGTCCTAGAGAGTATGCAAGGCTCAAGGGGTTAACTTGTTTTCACACCATAATTTGTATTTGTTAACAAGAGAGACTGATTTTACATGTATGGGATATACTTAAATATAAATGTATGCAAGAATATTTGCTGATGCTATTGAGGCAGTTTTAGTTGGGTAAAAATATTAGTTTGGAGGGAAGGAGTTACACAGAGTAACAGTTTAATGGCAACTGCATGCCACGTAAAATTCATTGTGCATTGTGTGTATTGCAACATGCAGAGGCCAAGAAAGCAAGGTGTGGGTGTCACAAGAACTACTGGAGTTTCACACTTGAAGATTTTAGGGATGGGAATACCGGAAGTATACCAAGCAATAACTGGGAGATTAATGATTTAGTGATAACTGAGACAGATATGAAAGTGAATATGATAACTTAGGGCTGAAAGAATCTAACCAATTACATTAAAAGAATCAGCAAATGATGTAAGCAAAAGCAAACCTTTGGCATTAATTATGAGAGCAGCCTTTTAGGAGAGATCATCCCTACAGGTTGAAGATGTACCAGATGTGTCTTCTATTCACAAAGTGGGGAGTGGGGGAATAAAAGGGTAAAATGAGTAGTTACTGATAATAATGGCTTCCATTTCAGAAAAAATAATGGCGTCAGTGGTAAAATAATTATTTAACTATAATTAATACAAGATCACCTTGACAGGAATACATTTCTATGGTAATCACAGCATGGATCTGTTAAGGGGAGATCTTGTCTGACCAATCTGATTAACTGGTATGATGTAGTCACAAAGGAAATGGATGCAAAAAATAATTTTGATGTCATATATTTAAATTTCAGTAAAGCTTCTAACACTGTTATACATGGAAGACTGTTGCATAAATTGTCATATATTTAGGTTTCAGCAAAGCTTCTGACATGAAAGACTGCTGTATAAATTGTAGCAGAGTAGCTGTTGTTGTTGTTGTTGTTTTGGTTTTTAGGAGCATTAGCAACTAAGGCCATATTGCTCCGGGATATGCGGTGGTCATTCCCATAGGTGATGGGCTCAAACCCCAGTCTAATCAAGAAGCGTGTGCTACGCACTGCTGCTCTTTCCCACCTGGCTAAAGCAGAGTAGCATTAGCGGCAAATCTTCATGGACTAATGTTATTAGTGGAGTCCCACAAGGTTCAATGCTGGGCCTATTTAGTGGTTTCAGTGTTTATCTCAAGTTTATTGGCTAAGTTTGCTATGATACAAAGTTTAACAGAGTGCTTAATTAAAGTAATCAGATTATGCCTCTAAATTAAGATCTAGAGAAACTAGGCAGATGGAATGAGATGAAATAATTGAAGCTTAACATTGGTAAATGCAAGATGATGCATTCTGGTCGCAATAATCCCACAAATAACACAACACCTGGGTGTTATGCCATTCAAAATAGTCAAGAATGATAGAGATCTAGGTTTAACTGAGGATTATCTAGGGATTCATACAATAACTAGCAACTGAATTTAATTGATATTTAATGAAAATGTATGTGAATTTAATCATTCTAAATTGAACTTAAATTTAATTATAACAACATAAAATTATAATCATGAATAATATCTTTAGAGGTACAAACCTGTAACAATATTAAAGAGAGTTAGCAGTACAAATCCTGTAGAAGGCATTCTGGAAATAAAAGATGCCAAGTAGCTAAAAGGTATTGAGCACCATCCATATGTCAACAGCAAATAAAATACTGAACCTAAAGGACAAAAATATCTGAATTTTATGTAGAGAAATTTAGTTAAAAAAAAGTCTCCAAAATGAATAGAGTTACAAGGATATGCATATAAGTAATACCTCCTATATTTACTATTATTTTTATATAGAGATATACACTCAGTGACCACTGAATTGTGACCACCCCATCTGTAATGAACTATGCCACATAGCTCGCAGTACAAAAATCTAATCTGGTTGTGCAATTCAAAGTGATAAAATAGTAGTTTTAGGAAGTAGTAAAGATATCATGGAGTGATAAAAGGGCATGATTGTGAGAGCTCGTGCATTGGGTGCTTCCACATTGGAAATGGCACATCTTGTCGGTTGCTCACAGTACACTGTGGTTAAGGTATACAAAGAATAGTGTCAAATGCCAGAAGAACTGTAAAGGATTATGTAAGGTGGATGTTCATGGCGAGCGAAGAGTGCAGCGTGTTGTACAGGATCAACAGCAGGTCACTGTGTGACAGCTGACATCACAATACAATATGACAAATGCAAGAACAATATCCCAAACGTTGATGTGCTGCATGCTCAGATGACCAAAGAGACACCCCTCTCCTCATTCCTGATCATCATTGACAAGAATGCTGTAATGTCAACAACATGCTGGTTGGACACTAGAGGACTGGAAATGAGATTGCTGGTTGGATGAGTTCAAATATCTGGTGCAACACACTGATGGATATCTTTGTGTGTGGAGCAAGCAACACGAGTCCATGGACCCATCATGCATGGTGCCCACTATCCAGGCAGGTGGCAGTGGTTTCTTAATATGGGACATGTTTTGCTCTAGAACCCCTGGTGGTATGGACCAATGCCAGTAGACCTCACCACTGGTGAGGTCTACAAGCAGCTTTTAGGAGGCTGTGTGCACCCTGCCATGTTGCATATTTTCCCTGGACAGAAACAGGTTCTTCAAGGACAATAATATGCCATGTCATTGGGCTCGAACTGTGCATGAGCAACTCAAGGAACACAGTAAAGGTATCACTCATCTTGATTGGCCTCCAAATTTGCCAGGCCTCAATTCAATTGAACACCTGTGGGCTGCTTTGGAAAGGGAAGTGAGGCATATGGACATGCAACCATCATTTATTCAAACACTTTGGAAAGCCTTGCAGGCAGCATGGATGCAGATCCCTAAGGATGTCTTCAAACATCTAGCGGAGTAGGCAAATAGCAGCTATTATCCGTGTAAACTGTGGCCCAACATAGTATTATGGTGGTCACAATTCAATGATCGCTGAGTGTGCATATATATATATATATTTATTTATTTTCCCTCTCAAAATCTGGTATATTATAACATTATATATATTAATGACATTTGGTATATCATATCAAAATCAGGGATATCATGACAATGAAACAAAAAAACTTATGTTTACTGATGGTTACTGAACCACATAACATGTTTCTTTTCCAATATAATCATCTCTATGGCTCACACACACACACTAAGCAGAATTTTATAGCACTCAGAAAGTTGTGTGGTTAGTGTTACAACAACAGAACTGCATCTTGCTGGTGTAAATAATGTTTCAAAGTGACTTGACTTTATCTTCTGAAGAGAAATTTTATATTAAGAGATGTTTTCAAGGATAAACAAAAATGCCCATAAACCAGATGAATACTGTTGATACAAACATTGTGGGTAGGGAACTCGTGTAAATGGGGCAAGAGGCAATTTGACTATGGCTCAAGGGTTAGAGGTTAAAACCACTGAAAATACTTTGATTTAGGATGGGGGAATGCATATACATCCAATTTTGGAAAATGTAATATTGCATAATTATCATTTGTGCCAGAATATCAGTGGAAATAGTAGTAGTAGTAGCAGTAGTAGTGGCATGCAATGCAAGAAAGCAAGTGTATGAGCTTATGCAGCATCAGCCAAAAAAAAAAAAAAAGTTTACACAACCATTCCCTCTAAATGTTTGTCCAGTTCCTCCTTAAATTTATTTAACCAATCAACTTCCACAATGACAGATGGAAGTTTGTTCCAGCAATTAACCACCTGCTGGCTAAAGGCAAATTTCCGCACATCTATTCTACTGTCTTTTCTTAATTTGAATTTATGCCCCCTTAGGTTCGTAATCTGAACAAGTGGAAGAATCCCATCAGAATTCAGCGTGCTCAACCCATTCAAGGTCTTATACACCTCAATCAGACCACTGTGCAGGTGCCTAGTCTCCAGCCACTGCAATTTGCAGAACTAAAGTCTCTCTTGGTAAGAGGATCCTTTCATTCCTCTCACTAATCTTGCTGCCCTTCTCTGTACATGCTCAAGCAAATCTGCATCCTTCCTAAAGTGAGGCCTCCAGACCTGTACGCAGTACTCAAGGCATGGCCTGACCTTTGCCTTATACAGAGGAAAAATCACCTCCTTTTCCCTGATAGTAAAATTCCTATATATCATTGACAAAACCCCATGACCTGCCCTGTCAGCCTGTCTGCATTGCTCAGAAAACTTCATATCTGACTGCACAATTACTCCCAGGTCTTTTTCATTTTCTACCACCTTAAGTGTAGTACCACACAGTTGGTACATTTCTCTGGGGTTACTTCTACCCATATGCAGTACTTTGCATTTGTCAAGGTTAAACTTGAGTTGCCACTTCTCAGCCCATCTGCCCAAAATTTTCTAGATCCTGTTGCAGTAGCACACTGCCATTACTGTCATTAACAACCCTGCCAACCTTTGTATCATCTGCAAACTTTGACACTAAGCCTGATATACCTTCATCAATATCATTGATAAATATACAAAACAACAGTGGACCCAACACCGAACCCTGTGGGACTCCACTAATAACATTAGTCCACGAAGAGCAGCACCCATTGATTACCACCCTCTGTCTTCTCCCACTCAGCCATCCTTTTATCCATTGTAGCAATTTACCCTTAATACCATTCTGCTCCAATTTTTACAGTAGTCTTCCATGTGCAACAGTGTCAAAAGCTTTCCTGAAATCCAAGTAAATGATGTCAAAATTATTTTTTGCATCCAGTTCTTTTGTAACCACATCATAATAACCAATCAAATTTGTCAGACAAGACTTTCCCTTAACAAACTCATGCTGTGTCTGAATTATTGCTGCAATCTTGTCTAGATGATCCTGCAATGCATCTTTAACCAGTGACTCCATTATTTTACCCGGAACAGAAGTTAAACTAACTGGTCTGTAATTACTCGTGTCACCCTTTGATCCTCCTTTGTGAACTGGGGATACATTTGCACATCTCCAGTCCATGGGGACCTCCCCTGAATCCAAGGATGCTCTCATAATTATGGCTAAGGGTTTGCTTACTTCCTTTGCCGCCTCTTTTAATATAACTGGATAGATTAGATCCCATCCACCCCAGATGCCTTTCTTATGTTTAACTTCAATAATTTCTCCTCCACTTTGTTCTCAGTTATTACAAAATCATTAAGCACCCTGCTAAAATTTGATAACCTTCTGGCATTTTCAAACCTTAATAACTCCTCATGTGTGAATGTAGATGCAAAGTACTCATTCAGTTTGTTTGCTCTCTGAGCAGTATCATCAACAGTCGAACCATCGATATCAAGTGGACCAATCAGATTCGTCCCCTTCCTTTTAGAGTTTATATAAGTAAAGAAATCCTTTCTGTTTTTCTTAGCATCCTTTGCCAAAGATTTCTAGTAATTACCCTCAGGGGTTCACATCTGGTGAGTATGGGCTTGGCACACCCAGGGTCCTGAGCTGGATATCATCATTCTTCTCTTTCTTGGTGATTCCTTTCTACTTCTCTCTCTCTTTCTCTCAGGGTAATAGGGAATTTTTTTTTTTTTTTTTGGCCGGTGTAGCATAAGCCTCAGGCTTCTTTGCACTATATGGTTGATAATAATAATAATAATAATAATAATCTGCCTTTGCCTGCCTAACCTCCTTTGTGACTTCATTACAGACTAGCTTATATCTGCCATAGGCTTCTGTGTCACCTGATAATTTATATGCATCCCATGAATTTTTCTTCTCTGCCACGAGTCTCATTAGTTCATTTGACAACCATTTAGGCCTAAACCTTGAACAATATTTCTTGAATTTCTTGAATGCTTCCCACTTAGAATTTGCTGTTGATAAAATCATCAGTTGTTTCCACTGTACAGAATTTAAAAACTGTCTGAAATGTGGGGTTTGGGTGTAAGGGGGCACACTGTATGCTCAAACTGAAATGGCACAATGAGAAGAGAGGCAAATCTGGTTTTAGGTAAACAAAAAAGGGATAAATCTGTATTTAACTGCATGCTGGGAGGCATATTATTGCTAATGAGAAAGCCTACTTGGGTAGTGAAAAGCCTACTACAGCAGATTTTAATAGCATTTATCCTATTCTATACGTATATACATATGTATATAAATGTTTTCATGTGTGAACTCTGAGAAGTATGTACAATATATATTTTTCAAGGGTCATTTCAAATAACATTTAAAACTACATCAGAATTCTTCCTTTAAGCACTGTCAACTTTTATCAGTGTTTCTAAGTAATTACAGACACAGATTATAATAGACAGTAGAGCAAAAAAGTAATGTTAAAATCAGAGGAGGACATCATGCCTGTCAGCACTGTTGTCTGATCCTTGCTTTACAAAAGCCAAAATTCTCTACAATTCATGTCCAGAAGTTGATGAAATTGAATCAAATAATGCATAAACAGATATGGAAGTTAATATTACATAAAAAAAAGAATTAACAGTGAGTTTTTTAATGAATTTTTTTCTTTCAAAATTCTTTTATGTTTTCATTAAGTTATAATCTTATTTTGGAAATTATTTCACTGTAATATTGAGCAACAAAGTCAAAATAAGAACAAAACTAAAAAGCATTTATATACAAAGTTTACATTTTAAAAATTTTGAATTTTCAAAATTTCATGAAGAAATCCCACAGCCCACTGCTAGCAGAAAACTCATAGCTTGCTGTGGACTCAGAAAATGTTTAATCAAGTTTTAAAGCTTTAAAGTTACTTGTTTATTGATTTTAATAGGTTTATTATATATTTTCACTCTTCTATTATTTTAATTTCATACAGTGAGCTTTATAAAGGTTTTTACTTCTAAAAATTATTTTTGTCCTGTTATTTTGCAATAACTATAGCCAACTTTAATTCAAGAATGGATGTAGAAGTGTAATTTAAGTTTGGTGTAATTTAAAAGGTGAAAAACTGACAGTTAAATCTGAGTTGCAAGGTAGTTAAACAAACACTACAAATCGTTTTGGTCAATTTTGATAGGCCGCATGTTTTCATCATGGAGGAGGAGAACCTCTGCATGCCAAGACTTTGCACCTTCAATTTTTCAGAGTTTCAGTATAGTGCTGTATTACAATGTTTGTGTATTAAGTATTGAATATTTTTGGTGCCTGTTAACCCTAGAGCTGTACTTATAACAAGATGCATGAGGCACTAGCTGGCTTACAATGGGCCTTCAAATACATATTACCAGAAGAGAAAGGTATTCTAATAAATTATTTAATCCAAATAAATAATTTAAGCTGAAAATAAATTATTTAATCCAAATAAATATTTACTTCAATTACCATATCTCTGCCAAATAAATTATTTCTGCATATATATAAATTATTTATGTAAATATATAAATATATTTATTTTATATATCTTTCTCTCCATATACGAGTATGCAAAAAATATGTCGCACCTGTCACTCTATCACAAAGCTAACAGAAGCTATATATGGAAAACAGACATTTTGTGGAAATAATAGAGGACTGGGGAGGGGATTTTTATTGTTATTCCTTAGAATCTCATTTCTTAAAGTGAGGTCCACCTCAGCAGCAGAACTGTTGATAAAAGTCTGTGAATAACATTCTTTATTTAAAAATATAACTTATTGAATACTTTTTAAATTAATTTCATGTGAATTTAAATTAAAATATCTCAATTTAAGCAAACTGAGCCAAAATTTATGAAAACATTAAAATAGTTCTGTTTTAGGTAACACAACAATGTAGTAAGAACAATATATAGTGACAGCATTACTGTTCTTCAAAGAGATATCATCCTTCACAAAATAAGAATTAAATATTGGAAAAAAAAAAAAAAAAAAAAATATATATATATATATATATATATTATTTACATACTAGTTACAGTTACTTTCGTTTTAACTTTCTTTACTTTTTTATCAATAATTATAATTATATATATATATATATTGTAATTTAAATATAACTGAATAACTATTAAAAATAATTTATCTATTTTAATTATTTTTATTATATTTCTTCATGGACATGCTTGTCTTTTTTTTCCAAATAAGAAATATTAAAGGTAAGGAGTCAAGAAGAAAAAAATTTAAATGCAAAGATGTCTTCAGAATACTGAAGTTTAAGAACCGCTACTGCAGAAATTAATTCTGGACGGAATAAAGAATTATCAAGGGCAATTTTTTATTCTCATTTTGTGGAAATTTATCAATACATACCACCTGTAATATTGATAAATATTGTTTCATCTCAACAAATCAAATTTATGGTTCTCTTCAGCGCAAGATTAACCATTTGTCCAAGGCAAGAAATGAGCCAGGGGCCCAGCATCTTCAGCAAAGCCCTTTTTGGCTTGATGTTTTTGTACAAAATTAATACTTCACTTGCTAGGGGAAGGAGATTACAGAAGATGTGCAAAAATTGTGCATAAAAATTTTTTATTATATAGTATCGGTGTAAATACACCATAGTTAACCCATAAACTTGAACTTAACAGCTTCGAAACGATCGTCTGGGTGGTGGTACTGCTGAAAATAAATAACAGTAGTCTTCTCTACTAGAGAAGCATTATTTATTTGAAGTAATGCAATAGCAGCTATCTCGTGAAGGCAACCACAATATGAGATACAATTAAAACGATGCCTTCTATGCTGCTACACACGTAGTTCAAGTTTATGGGTTAACTATGGTGTATTTACACCGATACTATATAGTTAATTATCAAAACCCATAAGGATTATGCCTTTTGCATTTCATTTTCAAAAATGTTTATGAAAGTTGGAGCAGAAAGAGAAGAAAGGAGCAGAGTCACAATAAGAAGCACTCCTTATCCCTGTTTAATCCATGTATGGTATGTTTCAGATAAGTTAGCAGCCTAAATTTGCTCTGTTAGTAGGAACTATTGGTTTATACATTTTATGGACAAACAACAACTTGTAACTTCAGTTGGACAATGTTTAAATTTGCAGTGCCTATTTAAATCATCCTGGCAGAGATTTTTAAGTGCAGAAAATTGCTGCAAACATAATTTTTCTAATTGTAGAAATTGCTGCAAACATATTTTCTAAGTGCAGTGGCATTTTTTAAAAATAATTACTATGGATACTTTATTCATCTATTTGCTTTCAAGCTGTGAAACATTACTGCATATTTTATTTGATTTTTTGTGTGAATTTTGAATGTTGTTAAATTTTTATTAAAATGTTTAATGTGCCTATTGGGTACCTTCATTAGTATGTCAATTTGTATCCTGTGATGAAAATGGTACTTCATACATACATTTTTGTCTGACATAATTTCACAATATAAGTAAAACAACGGTATATTTCTGTTCCCTCCTATCTCTGTGGTGCCTGCAGTACTGCACCACAGGATGGAAATCTAGGTTTATTACTTTATAATGCCATTAAACATTGTTTCATTTACTTTTGGTTGTTAGTGTGAACAGCCATAAACATATTTTTCATAGTGCTTTCGGCCATTCTAATCCAAGACCTTGGTCAGAAGTACTTGTATTTTTCTAGTGAACAGTGTTGTGTTTTGAGTGTTTTCTACATTTCTAAAATATAAGGACCAGCTTTATTTTAAAGGTAAGATCTTGCCACAGTAAAAATCCTATCAGTAATATCTATATGCTAAAAGCACAGAAACATAATATTTAAAGTTATTCTTTGGGAGAAAAAAAAAAAACAAAAAAAAACTATTACTATCAAACTACTATTGAATAAATATTTCTATAAATCAACTTGACTAGTCTGAAGTCTACTTGATGTTTATTAAACTTTTCAAAAAGTACGATAAAAATAATAAATAAACAATTATAATATACTATATTGTATATGTGAAAGTCTTCCTAAACAAACTTAAAACTGCATGAAAAATATCTGTTTATTTTAATCTGATTTATCAATTTTCCTAATCAAATTACTTTCATAAACGTAATCTATTTATCCAATAAAACTAAAAATAATATAATGGTGAGAAGTCATGGATCTTTTATGACACTGGCCTTTCTTTGAAACTGTTTTTGAGTGAAATTTGATATGACTTACTAAAGAACATAAAGACCAATCTGGCACTTCAAAAACTAACCTGGAACTTGGAACAGCTTTAAAAGTAATAGAGCAAGGTCAAGGCCTCATCAATTTGCAACAAGTCGATTTTTGCAAATTTGAAAAACAGCAATCAAATGGTTTCAAATGCTAAAATAAAAATACTGATAAATGTAAAAAAACACTGAGAACCTTTGCTGATACAACACTGAATTGTCATCAGAAATTCACAGTAGAAATTTCTGCCTGTAACTGAAAAATTTGTGGCCAAGTTGCAAGGGCATGAAAACAAAAGCTAACTGAGGCTTTTGATGCTTATTGCTGAAATCAGAATTGGGCCTTGTTTTCACAGAAGTAATGAAATTATAATTATATATTGGGGCTTAGAGGAGGAACAGGCATTCTGGGTGTTATCAGACACTCAGTCGAAAACACTGATGGATCCAATACCATTCTATTTCAGAAGATTTAGGAGAAGTCCGGTTGGCCTGCCTCCCTAAAATCCACACATTCTTGATGGCAAGCCCCGTTATGTCACTTAGGTGGCAACGAAAGTGTAGAGTAGTTCTCTTCAAGACGCCTGGTCAGCGTGAAGGGGAAAAGACCTAAACATCCAGCACATGACAGTACAACAAAACAAATGGCCCTCAGTCCACAGCAGTTTTCACTCCCCCTCTTACGGCAGCGAGAGGATCAGAGTGGAAGCAGAGGGTACTAAGAATCTCTGGGTACGATCAGGCTGCCGTGCACGGAAACTGAACTTGGCCTGTTAAAACATAAGATCCCTCATCGGTGGAAATGGAAAAGGAGCTGGAAAAGGAATTAGAAAATGTCAATTGGAATATCATCGGTTTGGCTGAAACAAGAAGAAGAAATGAATCACTTATAAGTTTATTAAATGGAAATCTGCTGTACACCAATGGAAACAGTGAAAGGATCGAAGGAGGATTTGCTTTCCAGTCCATAAAGATATAAAAAACAACATTTTGGAATGCAAAAGTACATCACCAAGGGTGTCAAGACTACTATTCAGGATTTCTAAGAGGTATAAGCTAAAGGTTATAATGATTTATGCACCAACATCGAGCCACGATGATGAAGAGGTTGAAGAAATGTACACCGAAATTGAGTCTTCTAGATGAACAGAAAACTCACTACACTATCATTATGGGGGACTTCAATGTTAAGGTTGAAAAGAGACAAAACAGTGCAGAAAGGGGAACTATAGGAAATTTTGGAATTGGTGAAAGAAATGAAAGAGGTGAAAGACTTGTGGAATTTGCAGAATCTACAGAAATGTCAGTAATGAACACTTTTTTCAAGAAATGGGTGAACAGAACGTGGACATGGAAGAGCCCAAATGGATTAACAACTAATGAAATCGACTTCATCCTCACTAACAGAAGGTATATTGTGAATGATGTTACCATCCTGAACAAGGTAAATGTGGAAGTGATCACAGAATGGTAAGACACACACTTGATATAGATGTAAGAAAAGAAATGAAAAAGCTGACTCGAAGAAATAATATGAAAGTCTTAGAGATAACAGAAGAGCAGAAAGAGCAGTATGTACTGGAACTTAAGAACAAGTTTGAGCTTCTGCAGACTGTTCATGGCCAAGATATCGATGAGGAATACTACAACTTTCTGAAAGTGATAAAGCTCAAGGAACCTATAGTTAAAATGAAATCCAAAGAAAAAAAATTTAGTCAAGAAATACTTGTCATGATGAGCCGAAGATGACAAATGAAGAGCAAGATAAACACTGACAAGGAAAAAATTGATTATACTGAGTTATGCAAAGCCATTAGAAAGAGACTCAGAGAGGACATAAGAAGATTTAATACAAGAAAAGCAGAACAGGCATTAAGGGAAAACAAAGGACTTAAATCAGCAGCCATGAGCAGTAATACAGAAAGACAAATGATACTGAAACTAAAGAATACCGATGGTGTACTTATAAATAGCAGAGAAGGCATAATTCAAATAGCAGAAGACTACTACAGAGAATTATACAAGGAGCGAGGGAATGATGCGAGCAATGGTGAAGATGGATCACAAATTAGTAACACATACGACATACCCGATATCCTTCCTGATGAGGTAGAACATGCAATGAAGAAAATGAAGAATCAGAAAGCCCCGGGGGAAGATGAAGTTACTATTGAGTTGTTAAAATTGAGAGGAAGAGGCCTGATACAGAAACTGGCAAGATTCTTCACAAAATGCATTAGAAAAGGTGTGACCCCTAAGGAGTGGAATAATGCAATCATAGTTTTGCTGCATAAGAAAGGAGATAAATCAGATGGAAATTATAGACCAATTAGCCTGCTATCCCACATCTACAAGTTGTTCACAAGAGTCATTACTAACAGATTAGAAAGAATATTTGATGAGAATCAACCGAAAGAGCAAGCTGGCTTTAGGACAGGATTCTCAAGTATGGATCATCTTCATATAATATCACAGCTAATGGAGAAAGCAAATGAATATAAAACACTATTATGCCTGGCATTTGTGGATTATGAAAAGTTTGACTACATACCTCATAAGGCAATGTTTTGGGCACTGGAAAGGCAAGGCATAGATACCCCATATTATGATTTATGAGAAGTGCACCTGATCAGTGCAAAATTTATAGAAATTTCTGTTTGAAGAAACTTAAAAGTAATTTTCCAACGCTGAAGTTTTTCAACATGTATTTTATGTTGAAAAGCTATAGTAGTTGACAGCCTTATGGTGTCAACTACTATAGCGGAAAGAAAACTGAAACATAAAAAACAATGAACTACTGTTATTATAGAATTATCTGTTTAAAATTTTTAAATTTTTCTTTTCCTAATAAAATTGGTAATATTTTATTGTATATATGTATATAGGGCATTGTATTTCTTTTCAAATAATGCAGAGAAGTATGATTCAGGAGCTGCTAAGGGAAGAAGAAAACAAAAGGAACAACAGAAAGAAATACCGTTTTATCATTTTTTATAGCCACCTGAAATTAAAGATAAAGAAACAAAAGCTGATGAAGTATGACAATCATAAGCAACATTAGAAAAAGAATTGATGAATCAAAGTGGAGAAGAATCAATCAAAATGGAACAAAACCAATTTCAAGAAACATAATATAATCCATCACCTTCGTATATAAATGAAGACTCACTTGAAATCCCAATGACATTACAAAGTTGACTATAAATATAGAATATTTATAGTTTATAGAATATTTTTTAATAAATAAACCTAAACATTTTGGAAAATTAGAAAATTTAAATATAGCATATATAGAAAGCAACAGAACATATTACAGAGATATTCATGAATTTCATTTTTACTGGACAAAAATTAACGGGACCGAAGAAAAAAAAAAAAAAAGAAAAATGTGAATGATTAATTTTTTTGAAACCAGTGGGGCTGTGTATTGTTTTATTTGTAAATTGTTTTCATATTTAATGAATCATTTTACAAATGTCTCTAGTGACTGGAAAAATATCTCTAGGACTTAGGTCACCACAAGCATTACAAGGAGTGCAAATCCTTGTAATCCTATTGCACATATAGGAATAGGCTTTCAATTAAAGGACATGTTGATATGGAATTATGAAACAAATTTAATCTGAAGAATATTACTGGCAAGATCTTTTGAAAATAATCATTGTTACTGTTAAACTGTTATATAACCTTGGGTTAGCATTTAGAGGTAGCAATGATAATATACATTCTAAACTTAGTGTTAATTACTTAACTTTCTTGCAATAACAGTCAGTTTGATGAATTTTTAAAGGATCATTTAAAAATGTAAGCTAATTGTGGTCCTGGTAGAAAAAATTATCTTTTCCACAAAGCTTGTGATGAATTTATAAATTTAACAGCAAATAAAACAAAACAAATTGTAATATCAGAAGTAAAGGAAGCAATTTATTTTTCCCTAATAGTTGACTCAAAACCTGATATTAGTCATGCAGATTAGTTAATTTTTATAATTAACTTTGTTCGACTAATGGCGACATTAAAGAAAGATTTTTGGTTTCCTACCAATAGAACAGCACAATGCAGAATACTTAGAAAGAATAATCTTAAACAAATTAAATGATTTATCTATATATATAAAAAACTGCAGAGGGCAAATCTACAATAATGCTTCCAACATGGCAGGAAAGAATTCAGGATTACAAGCAGGCTATGAGAACAAGTTCTGCAGCACATTATGTACCATGTTTCCTTTATATTCTATTGGCAATAATGCAGCAGAATCTTGTCCTGAAGTAGTGCATTATTTATTTTATACATAATTTGTACAATTTTTTCCAATTTCAACAAGACAATAGAGTACACTAGATCAATATTTAGGAGAAAATTCAGTTACATTAAAAAAAATTAAGAGAAATAAGATGGTCAGTTAGATCACTGTGTTGGCATGAAAAAGAGGGTATAATGAAATTCAGAAAGTTTTAATTAAGTTATCTACCTGAGAAAGTGAAAAACCTATTTCTTTATTAGGAAGTTTGAAACTGGCCATAAAATTTAATGAATATGAAACTGCATTATTGACAAAATGCAACAAGCATATCTCTTCAGGACTATAAAATGGATATATTAGAAGGTAGTAATCTTTTAAAATTACTACCTTCTAATATATTCGAATGGCTTTATTTTATAAACAAGAAATGATTTATTTCTGGCAAAAACTTTGTCCAGTTCCTACTTGATATTTAGGTTATCAATTTCCACAATTACAGATGGAAGTTTGTTTTGGCAATCAACCACTCGCTGGCTAAAGGCAAATTTATGCACTTGTTTTGCAACAGTGTTTCTTCAGTTTGAATTTATGCCTCCCGAAGAGCGTAATCTGAGCAAGAGGAAGAATCCCATCAGCATTGAGCTTTCTCAAACCATTCACACCCTTATATGCCTCAATCAGGTCACCCTGCAGGTACCTAGTCTCCAAATGCTGAAATTTGCAGAACTTAAATTTTTCTTGGTAAGGGCAGCCCTTTATTTCCCTCACCGATTTTGTTGCCCTTCTCTGTACTTGTTCCAGCAGTTCTATATCCTTCCTAAAATGAAGCCTCCCGACTTGTATGCAGTACTCAAGGTGTGGCCTAACCATTGCTTTATACAAAGGGATAATCACCTCCTTATCACTGATAGCAAAGTTCTTGTATATCACTGACAAGACCCCATGACCTACTCTGGCAGCCTGTCAGCACTGCTCAGAAAACTTCATATCTGACTACACAATTACCGCCAGGTATTTTTCCTTTCTCCAATACCCTGAGTTGGTACATTACTCTCGGGTTACTGCCACCCATATGCAGTACTTTGTATTTGTAAAAAATTTGGGTGCCAACTGAAGCCTGTTAAACTTCAGTTGCTACTTCTCAGCTCATCTGCCCAACTTTTCTATATCACGTTGCAGTGTTGCCATCATTAGTGTCATTAACAACCCTGCCAACCTTCGCATTATCTGCAAACTTGGACACTCAGCTTGTTATACCTTCATCAATATCATTAATAAATATAGAAAACTACAACAGTCCCAACACTGAGGGCCTCCACTAATAACATTAGTTCAGGATGAGCAGTGTCCATTGATTACCACTCTGTCTTCTCTTACTGAACCATCCTTTAATCTATATCAGAAAATTGCCCTTAATGCCACTGTTCCAATCTGTGCAGCAGCTTTTTATGTGCAACAGTATCAAAAGCTTTCCTGAAATCCAAGTATATGATATCAAAATTATGTTTTGCATCCAGTTCCTTTGTGACCATATCGTAGTATCCAATCAAATTGGTCAGGCAAGATTTCCCCTTTACAAACTCATGCTGTGTCTGAACTATAACTGCAGTCTTGTCTAAATGATCTTGCATTGCTTCTTTAATCAGTGACTCCATTACTTTCCCTGGAATAGACATTAAACTAACTGACCTGTAATTTCTCATGTCACCCTTTGTGAAATGGAGCTACATTTGCACAATTCCAGTTCACAGGGACCTCCCCTGAATCGAAGGATGATCTCATAATTATGGTACACATTTGCTGCCTCCCTTAATATATTTTATGCTGGTCGCGGAAAAGAACAGTCAGTAGATTTCTGGCTGCTGTAAAGGGATAAGTATTTATAAATTTTTACCGTATTCTTCGCTAATTAACATAGTACATTGTACTATGTTAATTAACGTAGATATTAAATAGGTTTAATTTAATTTAATTTAATTTAAGTTAAATTCTATGTTAATTTACATAGATATTAAATAGGTTTAGTAGCATTCGTTAGCTTCTTATTTTGAATTAAGCCAACGATTTTTGGAAGTTATGACTCCCGGTGTTGGCGCCAATATTGTTGAACTAGCTACCGTATTATAGTCGATAAGAAATAGCTTAACATATATATATCTCAAACTGTAGCGTAAGGTATAAAATAAAACTAGATAGCGTAAGACGAAGCACTGTATTAGGAATCTTTTAGTTTATTATAGTATTATAAATTAATCAAAAATAATATTAATCTTATTAAAATTCATTATTAATTAAATGGTATTTAAATGGAAATCATGACCCAGACTAGAGATGCAAACCAAAGATCACAGACTAGCGAGAGTGCTGTGACTCGGGGGAGAAACGAAGGAGGCGATTCTCCAATGATTCACAGTTTCACAGTCTCAAAAAATGTGCGAAGTGTGAAATGTTTGCCGGCCTTTCTAAAACAGGACATGATCTAGCCAAGGAGGATGCCTTTGTGTGTGCTAGGTGTCTAGAGTATCAAGAAATTAGGTGCCAACTCAGCATTCTGATGGGTGTCTATGAGAGCTTGAGGTGTAGGATAAATGCCCTCAAAGAAATTAATATGAGGGGTCTATCAAGCTCTCAGCAGCCCAGCTCAGTGACAGAGCTCACTCCTATGCATCAGGCAAAACACAGAAAATCTCCAGGGCAGAATGCACTGGATCCAAAGTAACTAGTTATTTTTGGTGACTCAAATGTCAGGGAGATGGGGAATATACAATGCAAGAAGGATAGGTAGAACAGTACCAGGGTATGTCTGCCAGAGGCAAAAATTGACGACATTGTAGAGCAGATATCATCTTTTAAGGGCACAAAAGGTGATGTTGTTGTACACGTTGGAACTAATGACATTAAGAGTAAATTGCTGAAAATAAGTCGCGAGTTAGGGTTGAATGTGAAGAAATCTGCAATTCTGCCCAGACACGATAGGAGGGAGTATATGATGAGAGCCTTGTCAATCAATTTGGGCCTGGAGAGATTTTGCAAGGATCAAGGGGTAGAATTTTTTCAGTCTGGTCTGTGCTGTTAACAGGAGAGTGCTTCTACAGAGAGGGGATACACTTGAATAGAAAGGGTGCAAGAACATTTGCTGACGTTATCGAGGCAGTGTTCGGTGGGTCGGAAAACTGCTAGCTTGGAAGGATACACAGACTAAAAGGTTAACAGTGGCCACAGGCAGAGGCAAAAGTGATTCTTGCATTGCTTCTATTAGAATGAGCAGCAGCCTGGAAAGCAAGGTAATGGAGATTTCCAGGACTGCTGGAGTCATAGTGGAACAAGTAAATATATGGGATATGTCAGGGTAACTAAGAGTAGTAACAGGTGCATGTACACCAAAGCTAGGAGTATAGTTAATAAATTTGATGATGTTATTTGTTATTTGTTTTTTTTTAGGAGCATTAGCAACTAAGGCCATATTGCTCCGGGGATACGCGGTGATCATTTCCTGACCTTTCTGCATCCTCCATATTTGGTGGTCACCGGCTCGAACCACCATGTAATCAAGAAGCGTGTGCTATGCATTGCTGCTCCTGCCCACCTGGCTATGGAGGCACCAATAAATTTGATGACTTGAAGTTCTAGTCAAGACATAAAGACAGATATTGTTCGGATATCAGAGACTGGGTGTCACACAGATATAAGCAGTGCAGAATTGGAATTTGGGGAGTACAATGTGTACAGGAAGGAGAGACAGGACAGGAAGGGAGGAGGGATTAAGCAGTTAGTTAAGAAACACACAAAATCTAAGGAAGTGCATCCAATTGATGTTGGTGGACAATGCAGTGGTGAGTCCGTTTGGTGGGAAATAAGCACTGGGAAATAAAATTGAGAGTAGGAGTGTGTTATAGGCCTAATGAATCTGATGAGTATAATGAGAAATTGTGCACAGAAATGAGTGGGCCAGTAAATCAGAATGTCTTATAATGGGGGATTTTAACTTTCCAGATATTGACTGGAACTTGTGCATTGGTTTGGTCACTCGCACACTAGCAAGAATTTTTGGATTTATTCATTGACTGTTTTCTACAGGAACATCTTCGTGAGGCAACCAGAGGGAGTAATACTCTTGATCTGATTATCAGCAGTGATTATTCATGCATTAAGAATTTGCAGATAAAGGAACCGCTGGGTGACAATGATCACAAAGTACTGATGTGGGAATTACTTAAAGATGTACGTACCATCAAGGCTAAAGGAAAGGGCTTTTGCTTTCGTAAAGGTGACTACAAAGATCTCAGACAGTTTTTAAATTCTGTACAGTGGGATCAACTGATGACATTACCAACGTTGAATTTTAAATGGGAAGCCTTCAGGGACTTAATTTTGAAGGATACTAGGATTTTCATTCCAACTAAGAAATACTGTTCAAGGTTTAGGACTAAATGGATGTCAGATGAATTAATGAGGCTCGTGGCAGAGAAGAAGAATGTATGGGATGCACATAAAGTATCAGGTGACATAGAAGCCTATGGCAGGTATAAACTAGTCTGTAATCAAGTCACAAAGGAGTTTAGGCAGGCAAAGGCAGATTACGAGAAATCTTTGGCAAAGGATGCAAAGAAAAACAGCAAAGAGTTCTTTACTTATATAAACTCTAGAAGGAAAGGGATGAATCGGATTGGACCACTTAACATAGATGAACTGACTATTGATGATCATACTCGGGTAGCTGATAAACTGAATGAATATTTTTCATCTACATTCACACAGGAGAAGTTATTAAGGAAGGAAAATGCCAGAAGGTTATCAAATTGTAGCATGGTGCTTAATGATTTTGTAATAACTGAGAGCAAAGCGGAGGAGAAATTGTTGAAGTTAAACATAAGGAAGGCACCTAGGGTGGATGGGATATATCCAGTTATATTAAAGGAGGCAGCAAAAGGAAATAAGCAAACCATTAGTCATAATTATGAGAGGTTCCTTGGACTCAGGTGAGGTCCCCATGTACTGGAGGTGTGCAAGTGTATCACCAATTCACAAAGGGGGTTCAAAAGGTGACACAAGTAACTACAGATCTGTTAGTTTAACTTGTGTTCCGGGGAAAATAATGGAATCACTGGTTAAAGAAGCATTGCAGAATCATTTAGACAAGGCTGCAGTAATAGTTAAGACACAGCATGGGTTTGTTAAAGCAAATGCTTGTCTGATCAATCTGATTGGATACTATGATGTGGTTACAAAGGAACCTGAATGCCAAAAATAATTTTTATATCATATATTTGGATTTCAGGAAAGCTTTTTGATACTGTTGCACATTGAAGACTACTGTACAAATTGGAGCAGAATGGTATTAATGGTAAGTTGCTGCAACGGATAAAAGAGTAGTTGAGTGGGAGAAGACAGAGAATGGTAATCAATGGATGCTCAATGGATGCTGCTCTTCGTGAACTAATGTTATAAGTGGAGTCCCGTGGGGTTCGATGTTGGGCTCACTATTGTTTTGTATATTTATCAATGATAGTGATGAAGGTATATCAGGCTTAGTGTCAAAGTTTGCAGATGATACAAAGGCAGGCAGGGTTGTTAATGTCTGTAATGGCAATGTGCTACTGCAACAGGATCTAAAAAATTTGGGCAGATGGGCTGAGAAGTGGCAACTCAAGTTTAACATTGACAAATGCAAAGTACTACATATGGGTAGAAGTAATCCCAGAGGAATGTACCAACTGTGGGTTACTACACTTAGGGTGGTAGAAAATTAAAAAGACCTGGGAGTAATTGTGCAGTCAGATATGACGTTTTCTGAGCAATGCAAACAGGCTACTAGAGCAGGTCATGGGGTTTTGTCAATGATATACAGGAATTTTGCTAGCAGGTAAAAGGTTATTATCCCTTTGTATAAGTCAATGGTTAGGCCATGCCTTGAGTACTGCATTCAGGTCTGGAGGCCTAATTTTAGGAAGGATGTACAGTTGCTAGATAATGTACAGAGAAGGGCAATAAGATTGATGAGGGGAACGAATGGGTGATCAAATAGCAGCATCTGGAGGCTAGGCACCTGCGAGGTGATCTGATTGCCATGTATAAAGCTTTGAATGGGTTGAGCAGGCTCAATTCTGATGAGAATCTTCCCCTAGCTCACATTATGATCCTGAGGAGGGCATGAATTCAAATTGAGGAAAGACAGTTATAGAATAGGTGTGCAGAATTTTGCCTTTAGCCATCGGGTGGTTGATTGCTGGAACAAGCTTCCATCTGTTATGGAAGCTGACAGGTTAAATAAATTCAAGAAGGAACTGGACAAACTTTTAGAGGGAATGGTTGTGTGAATTTTTTTTTTTTTTTGGCTGATGCTATATAAGCTCATATGCTTGCTTTCTTGCATTACATGCCTCTATTATTATTATTATGTATGCCCAAAAAAAAATTGCAGCAGCAGACAACTTATATGTCAGAGTCAATATGTAACTGTTGATAAATTTTCAGAAACTTTAAACATTTCACAGAACTGTCATGTACTTTTAAGCAATTTTTTGAACATGCATTGGGTTGCTCATTAAGGTGCCTTAAATGTTTACCAATGATTAACACAAGTGGATAACAATTTCTTAATAACAGTTGCTTCTAGGGTCCACCATCACTAGGAATGAGATATGTTGTTTTCTCTATGACTCAAAAATAAAGTGCGACTTACTGACTTGGAAATTGTCTCATATGCTGTAATCAAAAAATATTTCAGCAATGCAAGTTGAAATGAAAAGTAGTATTAGAAGATGTTCCCCTCCCCTATCATGGTAATATGCATTTTAAAATAATTCCTCAAGGTACTGTGAATAATGAAAGCTATATACAGGTGTTGTGATCACTATGAGAAGCAGTTTGGCAAAAGCACTCAGAATGGTGGACAGCAATTTGTTCTTTTATTAAAAATGAAACATTTATAAGGCCATCACTTCTGCAGAAAATAAGAGGTTGCTGATGCATCTTAATATATACAGGGTGTTTCAGTTAAACGTTTCAGAACTTCTAAGAGGGGGTAGGGTACATCCTTACAACTCGAAATCATATAGCAATGTGGGGTCGGAAATGCTTTCCTGAAGCGGTGTTGTACACAGAAGCACCATAAAGAAAAGAGACCGTAAGTGAGAAATCGTTTTAATAATACATGAAAAGAAGCAAAAGGTACATGGATTAAAGTAAGTGTTCGAAGTTTCTTCCACGGGCTACAATGCACGCCTCACATCTCAGACGCATGGACATCCGAACATTCTGGAATACTCCAGGCGAATTTCGAATTTCTTCGGCAGCTACTGCGATTCTTGCAACCAGCTCCTCAGCATTGTCAACAGGGGTGTCATAAACTAGCAATTTCATATGACCCCAGAAATAAAAATCAAGACATGATAGGTCGGGTGACCGAGCAGGCCAACGCACGGGACCACCACGTCCGATCCACTGTTGACCAAATGTGACATCCAGGTAGTTACGAACATCTCCGCTATAATGGGCAGGGGCTCCATCGTGTTGGAACCACATTGTCTGTTGCATCGATGCAGAAATCTGTTCATCTCTCAAAAGTTGTGGCAATACTTGCTGCAGAAAGATCAAGTAGATAGGTCTGGTTAGACGACACGGTAACAGGTAAGGTCCGATGAGGTGATCTCCCATAATACCGGCCCATTCATTGACCAAAAATCGAATCTGTGCTGCACGACGTCGTATTGCATGCGGGTTCTCGACCGCCCAGATATGGTCGTTATGCGTGTTGAAAATTCCTTCCCTTGTGAAGGATGCCTCATCGGAAAACAACACTTCAGCAGGAAAAAGGGGATTTGTAGCACATTTTCCAAGGTACCACTGTGCGAAAGCAATACGAGGTGCATAATCCTCCGGTTGCTGTGTCTGGACACGCTGCAGCACATTTTGTTCGACGGCTGGAGTCCGTGCTGTTCTTACCCTGTCCCTGTCAGCTCTTTCAAATGAACCTCTCTCAGCTAACCTCTGGTGCAGTCTTGCAAAGAAATTATGACTGGGAATACGCCTCGTCGGATATCGTTCCGCGTACAAACGCTGTGCGGCTGGCCCACTACAATTTGCAGCCCCGTACGCCAAATGCATATCGGCTAACTCTGCGTTCGTGTAATCATCCATCCTACTAACTTGGCGTTCTTGTGCGAATTAAGATTCCCTGCACTAAAGCTCGGAATTTTCGATTCTGCCCATTGGTATATGATTTCAAGTTGTCAGGATGTACCCTACCCCTCTTAGAAGTTCTGAAACGTTTAACTGAAACACCCTGTATACTTTCTGGGCTATCTATCTAACCAGAACAGTCCTGAACTGCTACCAACACTTAAACCAATGGTATAAAAGTGCAATAATGCATTATTGCTCAATGAGAGTATTTTTGAGAGACTGTACAATGGTTTAGTTACATTTAATATTTGAGTCCAGAAACTATTTATCTGTACAATGTGTTTGTATCAAAGTCAAACCTTATTCACTTTACTATTTATTCTAACAATGCATAGAACCACATTTCTTTACTCACCATTCATAGGTTTCTGTCAAGAACATGCATAGTACAGGCAACATTCTAAGGAACATCTATGGGTAACAAAAATAGCCTTACTGGTTACTTAATCTACGAACTAATCTAAGACTATTTTAAAGGGGGCCAAAGCTGCTCCATGCTTGAAATATATACCAAGCTATACGTCAGAAGTGATTTTTCTGAACAAAACTCATTTCAACCACATCTCTCACAACTAGACATATGCAAATCCAGGTCTGCTCAACATGATGAATCACAGAATGAGAACATAATCAGTATAACCTATAAAGAAACCTGCCAATCAAAGTAAATTTCTTTCTCCTTAGTTTTTCAATTCAAATTTTTAATTTTTATATCGTGTACTGATCACTTCATGGAGACAATACGTCTTTTTAGGGAAAACGAATTGACATTTTAATACTTGAGAAGTTATTTCCACAAAATTTTATCTGTTCCAAAAAAATCCAACAGGATGTACTCCAATGTACTTTTATTATACGAGGCACTGAGAGCTATGCACGGAATGTAATGAAGAATATTTCACAATTAAACAGTTAACACAAGTTGGGATCCTGTCCCTTGATTGGCATTTTTGATAAGTATGTCCGATCTTTGCATAGTGAGGCCATACAATTTTTTTTAAATAACAGCATCCCACTGTATGCCCATAACACAGACATCTATAAAACATGGTTGTCGATTAATATCTCTTAAATTTATAACTTTGCCATCCCAGATTGATATATTTAAGGACACAAAGGGTGATATTGTTGTACACATTGGCACTAATGATATTAAGAGTAGGAGACTGGAGGAATTAAATAACAAGTACAAGCCAATGCTGAAAAAAAAGCCGTGAGTTAGGGTTGAATTTGAGTGTCTGCAATTCTGCCCAGACATGATAGGAGGGAATATATAATGAGAGCCTTGTCAATAAATTTTGCCTAGACATGATAGGAGGGAGTATATGATGAGAGCCTTGTCAATCAATTCTGCTCTGGAGAGATTTTGCAAGGATCAAGGGGGTAGAATTTTTCTCAGTCTGGTCTGTGCTTGTTAACAGGAGAGACTGCTTCTACAGGAATGGGACACACTTAAATAGAAAGGGTGCAAGAATATTTGCTGATGCTATCGAGGAAGAGTTAGGTGGGTCGGAAAACTACTAGCTTGGGGGGATACACGGACTAATAGATTAACAGTAGCCGATGGCACAGGTAAAAGTGATTCTTGCACTACTTCTATTGAAATGCAATTGAGCAGCAGCCTGGAAAGCAAGGCAATTACAGAACTTCTGGGAGTCATAGTGGAACAAATAAATACATGGGCTGTGTTAGGGTAACTAAGAGTAGAAACAGGTGCATGTATACTTGCATGTACACCAATGCTAGGAGTGTAGTTAATAAATTCGATGAGCTTGAAGTGCTGGTCAAGACATCAAAGGCAGATATTGTTGGGATATCAGAGACATGGTGTCACACAGACAAGCAGTACAGAATTGGAATTTGGGGACTACAACGTGTACAGAAAGGATAGAGAGGACAGGAAGGGAGGAGGAAGGGTTATGCTGTTAGTTAAGAAACATAAAATCTAAGGAAGTGCATCCAAGTGATGTTGGTGGGCAATGCAATATTGAGTCGGTTTGGTGTGACATCATTTCTAGGTAAAGAAAAATGAGAGTAGGTGTGCGTTATAGGCCTAATGAATGTGATGAGTATAATGAGCAATTGTGCAGAGAAATTGAGTGGGCCAGTAAATCAGAGTGTCTTATAATGGGGGATTTTAATTTCCCAGAGATTGACTGGAATTTGTGGGTTGGTCACTCACACACTAGCAAAGCTTTTGTGTATTTATTGGATAATTGTTTTCTACAGCAGCATGTTCGGGAGGCAACTAGAAGGAGTAATAGTCTTGATCTGATTATCAGTAGTGATTCTTCATGCATTAAGAATCTGCAGATAAAGGAACCACAAGGTGGCAGTGATCACAGTGTGCTGAAGTGGGATTTACTCAAAGAGGTAACTACCATCAGAGTTAAGGGAAGGGTCTTTGCTTTTGTAAAGGTGACTACGGTGGTCTGAGACGGTATTTAAATTCTGTACGGTGGGACCAACCGATGATGTTACCAACAGAAAATTCAAAATGGGAAGCATTCAAAGAATTAATCTTGGAAGCTACTAGGCTTTTCATACCAACTAAGAAATATTGTTCAGGATTTAGGCCTAAATGGATGTCAGATGAAATAATTAGACATGTGAACAGAGAAGAAAAATGCATGGGATACATATAAAATGACAGGTGACACAAAAGCCTATTATAGATATAAGCTGGTCTGTAACCAAGTCACAAAGAACGTTAGGCAAGCGAGGGCAGATTAAGAGAAATCTTTGGCAAAGGATGCAAAGAATAACAGAAAAGAGTTCTTTACTTATGTAAACTCTAGAAGGAAGGGGATGAATCAGATTGGTCCACTTGATATCAATGGTTCAACTGTTGATGATTCTGCTCAGGTAGCTAACAAACTAAATGAATATTTTGCATCGACATTCACACATCAGGAGTTATTCAGCGAGGGGAATGCCAGAGGTATATTAAAGTCTGGCAGTAAGCTAGATAATCTTGTAATAACTGAGAGTAAAGTGGAGAAGAAATTGTTGAAGATAAACATAAGAAAGGCACCCGGGGTGGATGGAATCTATCCAGTTATATTAAAGAAGCGGCAAAGGAAGTAAGCAAACCTTTAGCCATAATTATGAGAGCTTCCCTGGACTCAGGGGAGGTACCCATGGACAGGAGATGTGCAAATGTGACCCCAGTTCACAAAGGAGTATCAAAGGCTGACACAAGTAATTATAGACATGTGAGTTTAACTTCTGTTCCAGGAAAATTAATGGAGACACTGGTTAAAGAAGCACTGCAGGATCATCTTGACAAGAATTCAGTTATAGCTCAGACACAGCATGGTTTTGTTAAGGGAAGGTCTTGCCTGACCAATTTGATTGGATACTATGATGTAGTCACAAAAGAATTGGATGCAGGGAATAACTTTGATATTATATATTTGGATCTTACAAAGGCTTTTGATACTGTTGTACCTGGAAGACTGCTGCACAAATTGGAGCAGTGTGGCATTGGTGGCAAATTTTTGCTATGGATAAAGGGATGGTTGAGTGGCAGAAGTCAGAGTGATAATTAATGGACACTGCTCATCGTGGACTGCAACAGCATCTAGAAAAGTTGAGCAAATGGAATGAGATGTGGCAAATGAAGTTTAACATTGACATATATAAAGCACTGCATATGGGAAGCTCGTTCGTTAGTTCGTTCGTTATTTGGTTTTTAGGAGCATTAGCAACTAAGGCCATATTGCTCCGGGATATGCGGTGGTCATTCCTTGACCTTTCCGCATACTCCGTATTTGGTGGTGACGGGCTCGAACCCCGGTCTAATCAAGAAGCATGTACTACGCACTGCTGCTCCTTCCCACCTGGCTACGGAGGCGCCCATATGGGAAGCAGTAACCCCAGAATAATGTATCAACTCTGTGGTACTACACTGACAGTGGTAGAGAATGAAAAGGACCTGGTGGTAATTGTGCAGGCAGATATGGACTGACTTTTCTGAGCAGTGTAGACGGTCTGCAAGAGTAGCTCATTGTGTCTTGTCAATGATATACAGGAATTTTTCTAGCAGGGATTAGGAAGTGATTATCCCCTTGTATAAGGCAATGGTCAGGCCACACCTTGAGTACTGTATACAGGTCTGGAGGCCTCATATTAAGAAGGATGTAGAGCTGCTGAAGCGAGTGCGGAGAAGGGAAACAAGATTAGTGAATGGAACAAAGGGTTACTCTTACAAAGAAAGGCTTAAGTTTTGCAAATTACAGTGTCTGGAGATTAGACACCTGCGAGGTGATCTGATTGAGGTGTATACAGCTTTGAATGGTGCGAATATGCTCAATGCTGATGGGATTCTTCCTCTTTCTCAGAATAATCGCCTGAGAGGGCATAGATTCAAATTGAGGATAGATGGTTGTAGGATAGATGTGCAGAAGTTTGCCTTTAGCCAGCGGGTGGTTGATTGCTGGAACAAACTTTCATGTGTCATTGTAGAAGTTGATAGCTTAAATAGATTCAAGACAGAACTTGACAAACATTTGGAGTGAGTGGATGGGTGAAATAAGGGTTTTTTTTTTTTTTTTTTTTTTTTTTGCTGATGCTATATAAGCTTGCTTTCTTGCATTATGTGCCTTTGCTAATGCTAATGTTTAGAATGGCCTATATTAAACCAAATTTTGAAAGGTACATCAATCATCCAGTTTCAAACTCTTACCATTTTTATTAATTCATGAGGAATGTGAGGGTCTATCTACAGAAATTCCCAATTAATTCCTTAAAATGCAAATTCTGTTGACATGGCCAATTTTTACCTTTTTTCTGGGTTGGGGGAGCTCCATACCACTTTATCCTTGGGAAAACAGCAAAACACTAATGTCTAATGATGTCTCCTACTGTCTAATGATGAGACCAAAAAATTCTTTGCTAACTTTGCATATCATTATAGGTTGGCAAAATATTCTATGCAGTTCAGTGTGAAAAGTGAAATATCTGATCAAACGTGTAAGAGGTGCATATCCTTCTCTGACTGCAATACTGCATCCATGTCCTTTACGTGATACAGCAGTACAAAAAGACATTAATGCTTTTTGGCTTGTTTGGATATGTTTGTGGATGCCCACTCCTGTTGTTATCTGCTATGGTCATCCAACCACTAGCAACATTCATGACATCTACCTCTAATACAGCAAACACATTCAGTATGGTCATCATGTTCCAACCTAATGCCGCATTAGCATGTGGACTGTGTGCATGTGTGTATGTTTGTGTGGTTGCCTGAAACTTAGTGGCAGGGCCAGATACTAAGGAATTTTCAGTTATAGCCCACTATGATCATTTGTTATTGAGTGATAAAAGATGGAACCTTACTCCTCTACCTTGTAAAAATTTGTAATTTATTCCTCTGAGATTACAAAAATACAAACAAAAAAAAAAAAAAAAAAAAGGATTTAATGTCATTATTAAAATTCTGAGTTTATTCACAAAAAAAAAGGAGAGAACACAAGTCAAAAATAGCGAGTGTGCTAATTAAATCATGAAATTGGAAATTTTCGTGATTTAGTCAAATAAATATCAAGTTAAACACTAAAAATCAGTATACTATTTTATATTAGAATAATAAAAGCAGCTTACCTATAGATTCTGAATGTCCAATAAATACCTCATCTATATCTGCTAAACCAAAAGCAATAAGTAATATTATACAGCAGATTATGTGCATTAAGAAATCCCAGACAAAATTAACAGACCAATATACAACTTCACTGACTCCAGTCATTAATTGCAAAAGCTTTGCTTGTGAGACTCTTTCATGCATGGGAAAGAGGATACAACTTGAGGAAAGGAAGGTTATCGAAAGTGGAATGAACACTGCACACAGAGCTCTTCCGGCATTATGGAGTGAGGTAAAAATGTATTTTCCTTCTAAAGGTGCATTAGTAACTGCAATTGAAGCCTTTTCATTCTTAATTGATTTCAGTAAGGAAGAATGCATTAAATTTAGAGACATTGCTGCTGCATGAAGAGGTTCTCCATTATACCAAGCTTTTAATAACAGAGTTTCATTATTAATCACTTTGGCCTCCCCACCAACAAGCAATTCTTTGTAATAAGTTTGCAAATTATTTTTTCCTATTTCTAAAATAAGTGAACTGGGGTCATCTATCTTCTCTAAAGAAACACCAGCTCTCTCCAGAGTATTTTTATAGTGTTGTTCTTTAATGAATCTCTCACTTTCCTTCTGAAAATTGTAAAATCCTTTAGAATCCCCAAATATCAATTTTAAATTCAGCTTCAAAGGAATATCATCTTGGGATATAAAATTTCTTGTACTATAATCAATTGCCAAAAATAATACAAGTTCGGAAAATGGAACAACAACTTGCAAAATCACTAGAATCCAATAACGTTTGCTGTAGTGAAATCGCTTCAGTAAAAGTCCCTTTATTTGCTGCATGAGCAATTTAATTCCAGATAATTTTTTTGGTGGTGGTAAGATTTGTCCTGAAAGCATATTAAAAAAAGATATAGTAATTTTTTAAAAATACTATTATAAACATATCAATTTGAAAAATGATTCATTATTAAAACAATTTATCAATAACTACTAACATCATGAACTTCTATGTTATTGTCTAGAAACCATAATATTATTACAGTTTTGGAATGCTTAAAAGAAAACTATGAAATTGACAATTGCAGCTAAAGAAAAAATTATGTTATTCTAGAGGGGTTTTATGTATTTAAATAAATAAATAATTTAAAACAGTTCTGCATATAGGAGATGATGTTTAAAGGGGAACAGATGTACCCACACACTAGGTGTGTGAAAGGATGATCCAGAATTCATCTTCAATATACTCTAGATCTGAGAGGATATTTGTGTAGCAACAGCAACTTCCATTTTTGCCATAACTCCAATGCGCTTGTTTATCACATAATACAGGTGTAGATCACATTGCTCTGAACAGATTTTTTAAAATTTGGTACTGATATGAATTATTTTAAAGACTCTGTGGAAAACAAGTGGAAAACTAATAAATTATTATTAGCTCATTTAATGATGAGTTAATAATAATTTAATAACTTGATGTGTTGCAGTGAAGGTCTGCTTTTAATTGCTCTGTTGGCCATTGGAAAATTGTGGTCAACATCTTGCCTATCTCTGCTTGACTTAAGAAGCTCAGTTTTACAGTATGCTTAACAGGTTTGACTTATTATGGAGCATTGACAACTTGAACAAAAGCACTAAGTCAAAAATGAAATACAATAAAAGCTACAGGCAACCTACAAATAGGTTACCATGTATAAAAAACAAAAAAAGGTAGGAAATATCAATAAAATAGTAAAGAATAAAAGTACATTAAAATTGCACACATGCATATATCAATAAAAAGTAAAGAATAAAAGTACATTAAAATTGCACACACGCATATATCAATAAAAAGTAAAGAATAAAAGTGCATTAAAATTGCACACAAACACGAACGCAAGCGCGCGCGCACGCGCACACACACACACACACACACACACACACACACACACACACACACACACACACACACACACACACACACACTATAATAGTATCAAATAAATAAAGCTGTAAAGATATACAATAAGAGGATGGAAGTGTAGTGCCATAAAAATTAATTAAATTTAGACAACCAAAAGACCAGGCTAAAACAAAGAATAATTTAGAATATATCCATATATATTTCTTCATTCAATTCTCGTACATCTTGTTTGTACACTACTCTTTTATTCAAATATTTTTCATAATTTATATATATACTGATAAAGGCTTACAACTTGTTAAAACTGAAAAATTTCTGATAAATTGTCAGATAAAATCTGACTGAATGAGGGCGAATGCATATGAATTATGGAATATTTTTAAAGCAAAAGTCACAGAAGCCATGAACGCACACATACCTTTAAGAAAATATTGCAGGAGTAAGGTGCCAAAATGGATGACTGAGGAACTTGCTGGTCAAATATAGCAGCAAAAGATAGCATGGGATGGTTAAAAAGCAATGAAAAGTACTGCAGCCTACAATTGGTACAAGTTGATCTGTAATAGTACCACAAATAAGGTCAGGGAGGCCAAGACTGTGTATGAGTAAGTATTGGCTAAGAGAGCAAAGAATAGGTACAAGGAATTTTTCATGTATGCAAATACAACGAAAAAGAAACCTAATCAAATCAGACTCTTGTGCACTGGGTGTGGGAAAGTCTTATATAACCCAGCTGATGTTGCAGATGAATATGAAATTAGTGATGTTGTAATTACAGATGATTTTTTATTAGAAAAACTTTCGAGCATGAAAGCAAGTAAGCAAATAAACAGGCAACCTACAAATAGGTAGGTTGCCAAGTATATAAAACAAAAAAGGCAGGAAATCTGAATAAAACAAGTAAAGAATAAAAGTACATTAAATTTGCACATTATATATATAAAATAAAAATTTAATAGTATCAAATTAATAAAACTGTAAAAGATATACAATAAGAGGATGGAAGTGTAGTGGCAAAAAAATTAATTAAATTTAGACCTAATATTTTAACATATACAATCAGTACGCATGTATTTTATTTTATTTTATTTTATCATAATAAAGACGTTTTACAGATTCGAGTCAGTGTTATTTAGTAGCATTACAGATGAAATACTTATCCTTAATATCTTCATAAATACTCCTTGCCTTTGCTTGAATGGCTATTGGACTCAGGGGTACTTGCTTCTGAATCTGATTTTCCATCCATATTATTAACAGCTTTTCCATCTTTGATATAGAACCTGAACGCTGTTTTGTGATCACTGTTGATCTTAAATGCGTTGATCCTTTGACATGTTCTTTTATACGTGCACTGTTCTTTAAAATAGTATTCACTGTTGAAGCAGCAAGACCTAATTCCATGCAATAGATGACAAACTTTGCTCTGCTTCATATTCCTTAATTAATCATCTTCATTTCTAAATCAATTTTGTTTTGTTTTCTAGCACTGCCAGAACTTGCACTTTCTGTTGGTCCCTTTACCTTCACCATTGTAATAAGTAAATAGGAATGAAGAGAAGATTCAGAAAATTTATTTATGTTTTTCATATGATTGAAGATTTCAGTGAAGGAGAACTCATTTCACCATAATAAAAAAAAAAAAAGTTAAGTGCAGCCATTATCAACCCACTGCAGGATGGAAGCCTCCTCAAGAATTCATGTTGAGGGAAATGGACCATAATCTGCCATGCTGGTCCAGTGCAAGTTGGCAGAGTCGACCGTATTCAGCAGTCAGGGGCTTGAACCCCAGTCTACTCAAAGAGCGTGTGTTACTGCACTCCTGCTCCTGACCACTCGGCTACGGAGGCCGTTTCACCATAATACCGTAATGTAAAAACCCACAGAATTCCAGTTATCAGTATTATCGCAAATGCAATAAGATCGAGTTTACTACCCGTTTATAATAGATTCCGCTAACAGACAAGCCCAATAAACCGGAAAGTGCAAATTGTTTTGTGGTAATGACCTCCAGAAATGTTCTTTAAAAAAATATCACAAAGCAGGCCGTGTTGACATTGAAGGTCGACATTTGGTGGGCAGGCGTTCATTGAGAGAGACAGAAGACAACATTTCGGGCATTAAGGGCATCGTTCTTGAAAGCAGGTGAGTGAAACTGTGTGAAATTGCACAAATAGTGAATGTGAGTGAGTCAACAGTTCACAATGTCCTTGGCTTTCAAAAAGTGTACTCCCAGTGGGTACCCCGACAATTGTCAGAAGAGGACAAAGCAAAACGCATGGGATGTGTCTGCAGAACCTGTTGCGATACAGTGACGAACAATGTATTATTGGGTTCACATTACGATATTTTTATGATACCTCCATTTATTCCTACGGGATGCAAAATACATTTCCACGATTTTTTTAAGTTTGCACCGGCTGGAAAAAACTTACGTAAAGTGAATTTCCGTAAGTCGAGTATTATGTAAGCTAGGGAGTGCCCGTATTGTATTTTGTCTTTTTATACATTTATCAGGTGGAGCTGGCATCACACGCCAACACCACTTGATCGTTATTGTGAATACTGCTTAAATACTGCTTCTTCCAGCAATATTTCCTTTGGCTTTTCTAGTGTTTGTCTATTTGATACACTGCTTTTATCATTCCCCACATTGAATTTTAAAGGAAATGTTTTTATAGATTCTTTTTGTCTTTTAATATCGGACACAGCCAGTTGACCAATACCAAATTTTTCAGCCATTTTTTCCAAGTACACCAATTTCAATCAGTATGCAGTCAGAGTTACTCTTCTGCCTTCCTAAATCCTGTGCATCTTTCAAAGTACTCTACTGTGAGCAGAATTTTTCATATTTCAGTCTGGATTATGCGACATCTGGATTCACTGTAACCAGATTAGTGATGGTTTATTCTACTTTCCAAGAGAACCCTAGGCCAAATGAAATGAATAAGAGTGTATTAAGCATAATAAAAGCATTCAAATTTAGTCTTTAGGCCAACAAAGAATGTAAGATAAGATTCTGGCATAAGGATTTAGAATAAAGGTATTCAGTATAAAAGTATACCCAATGAGCACATGAGGCCAAAAGACTTAGGTAGCCTGAGTTGGTTTAATGTGTCATGCTCTATAAATAGATGTGCGGAAGTTTGCCTTTAGCCAGCGGGTAGTTGATTGGTGGAACAGACTTCCATCTTTTGTTGTGGAAGTTGATAGCATAAATAAATTTAAGGCTGAGCTGGACAGGTATTTGGAACAAACGAAGGGGTGAAATGGGAACAAATTTTTTTTTTTTTTTTTTTTTGGCTGATGCTGCATAAGCTTGCTTTCTTGCATCATATGCCTCTGATAATGCTAATTAGCATTAGCAAAGGCACATAATGCAAGAAAGCAAGCTTATATAGCATTAGCCAAAAAAAAAAAAACCAAAGGAAAAAACCCCCTTATTTCACCGATCCGCTCGCTCCAAATGTTTGTCAAGTTCTGCCTTGAATCTATTTAAGCTATCAACTTCTACAACGACAGATGGAAGTTTGTTCCACCAATCAACCACCCGCTGGCTAAAGGCAAACTTTCGCATATCTATCCTGTAAAGGGGCTCACATCTGGTGAGTATGGGCTTGGCACACCCAGGGTCCTGAGCTGGATATCATCATTCTTCTTTTTCTTGGTGATTCCCTTTTGACTCTCTCTCTCTCTCTCTCTCTCTCTCTTTTGGGGTAATTCGGAAATTTTTTTTTTTTTTTTTGGCTGGTGCTGCATAAGCCTCAGGCTTCCTTGCACCATATAGCTAATAATAATAATAATAACTGACTTTCCTCAATTTGAATTTATGCCCTATCAGGCGATTAATCTGAACAAGAGGAAGAATCCTCTCAAGAGGAAGATTCTTTACTCGGCCTTGTAATTGCATAAAAGTATCGGTAAAGGTTTCCACGTGTTTCAACTCCGCTAACCGTTCGTAATTTTCCCGCCTTTGTGATACGATATACCGTACTAGATAGCGTTAGTTGAACTTCGTTAGCAGTTAAATTGTACGTTTAAATAAATACATATAACGACTTAGATTACAAACGTAATATAATTAATTTTATTTAACATAATTAATTATACATATAACCACTTAGGTTACGTAACATAAATAATTAGTAAAAACAAATAATTAATACATAACTTGATACGAAAGTTATATAAAGGGATTTCGCAGATAACACTCGTTACTGAAACGTAAATATTTCGTAGATAACACTCGTTACTGAAACGTAAATATTCCGTAGATAACACTCGTTACTGAAACATAAATATAGCGTTATAACTGTGTTTGGATACAAGTTTAGGATTTAATTTTGTACAGAAATTGAAATTTTATTGAAAGTAAATCTAAATCATGACTCAAACCAGAGCAGCAAAGCAAAGGGCTCAAGCTAATGGGAATGCTGTGGCCCAGGGGAGAACTGAGGGGGGCAGTTGTCCTCTGAATCACAGCCTTGTAAGATGCACTATTTGCTTGATGTTTGCGGAGCAGTCAAGTATGGGACATGATACTGCCATGGGGGATGTCTTTGTGTGTGTGCGATGCAAGGAGCGTAAGGAGATAAGGCGACAACTCAGCGTTGTTATGGGCCTATATGAGAGCTTGAAGGATAGGGTGGATGCCCTCGAAGGATTACAAGTGAGGGGCCCATCAAGCTCTCAGCTGCCCACACCAATGCCAGAGCTTGCACTTGGTCATCGCGGAACACAGCGGCAACCCCCAAGGCAGAATGCGCTGGTCCCAAAGGAACTAGTAGTTGTTGGTGACTCTATTGTCAGGGAAACGGGAAACATGCTTTGTAAAAAGGATAGGTGGAATAGGACCAGGGTATGTCTGCCAGGGGCAAAAGTTGATGACGTTGTAGAGCGGATATCATCTTTTAAGGGCACAAAAGGTGATATAGTTGTACACGTTGGCACTAATGACATTAAGAGTAGGAGACCGGCGGAATTACTTGACAAGTACAGGTCACTGATGAAAAAAAGCCGTGAATTAGGGTTGAAATTGAAAGTGTCTGCAATTCTGCCCAGACACGATAGGAGGGAGTATATGATGAGAGCCCTGTCAATCAATTCGGCCCTGGAAAGATTGTGCAGGGCTCAAGGGGTAGAATTTTTTTCAGCCTGGTCTGTACTTGTTAACAGGAGAGACTGCTTCTACAGGGATGGGATACACTTAAATAGAAAGGGTGCAAGAATGTTTGCTGATGCTATCGAGGCAATGTTAGGTGGGTCGGAAAACTGCTAGATTGGGGGGATACAAGGACTAATAGATTAACAGTAGCCACTGGCAGAGGTGAAAGTGATTCTTGCACTGCTTCTATTGGAATGAGCCGCAGCCTGGAAAATAAGATGCAGGATATTTCAGAGACTGCTGGGAATCATTGGGGTACAAGTAAACACATGGGTTGTGTTAGGGTAGCTAAGAAAAAGAACAGGTGCATGTATACTTGTGTGTACACCAATGCTAGGAGTTTAGTAAATAAATTTGATGAATTTGAGGTATTGCTCAAAACATCAAAGGCAGATATTGTGGGGATTTCAGAGACGTGGTGTCACACAGATATAAGAAATGCAGAACTGGAATTTGGGGAGTACAATGTCTACAGAAAGGATAGACAGGATAGGAAGGGAGGAGGGGTTATGCTATTAGTTAAAAAACACATAAAATCCAAGGAAGTGAAGCCAGTCGACATCGCTGGACAGTGCAGTGTCGAGTCAGTTTGGTGTGACATAAGCATTGGGAGATCAAAATTGAGAGTAGGAGTGTGCTATAGGCCTAATGACTCTGATGAGTATAATAAGAAACTGTTCGGAGAAATAGAGTGGGCCAGTAAATCAGAGAGTCTTATAATGGGGGATTTTAATTTCCCAGATATTGACTGGAATTTGGGGGCTGGTCACTCACACAGTAGCAAGGCTTTTGTGGATTTATTGGATGATTGTTTTCTACATCAGCATGTTCGGGAGGCAACTAGAGGGAGTAATACTCTTGATTTGATTATCAGTAGTGATTCTTCATGCATTAAGAATCTGCAGATAAATGAACCACTTGGTGGCAGTGATCACAGTGTGCTGAAGTGGGAGTTACTCAAAGAGGTAACTACCATTAGGGGTAAAGGGAAGGGGTATTGCTTTCGTAAAGGCGACTACAATGGACTGAGACAGTATTTAAATTCTATACAGTGGGATCAACTGATGATATTGCCAACAGCAAATTCAAAATGGGAAGCATTCAAAGAACTTATCGTGGAAGCTACTAGGCTTTACATACCAACTAAGAAATATTGTTCAAGGTTTAGGCCTAAATGGTTGTCAGATGAACTAATGAGGCATATGGCAGAGAAGAAAAATGCATGGGATACATACAAATTAACACGTGACACGGACGCCTATGATAGATACAAGTTGATCTGTAACCAAGTTAGAAAGGAGGTTAGGCAGGCGAAGGCAGATTACGAGAGATCCTTGGCAAGGGATGCGAAGAAAAACAGCAAAGAGTTCTTTACTTATGTAAACTCTAGAAGGAAGGGGATGAATCAGATTGGTCCACTTGAGATCGATGGGTCAACTGTTGATGATCCTGCTCGGGTAGCTAACAAACTAAATGAATATTTTGCATCGACATTCACACATGAGGAGTTATTCAGCGAGGGGAATGCCAGAGGTGTATTCAACTCTAGCAGTAAGCTAGAGAATCTTGTAATAACTGAGAGCAAAGTGGAGGAGAAATTGTTGAAGATCAACACAAGAAAGGCACCTGGGGTGGATGGGATCTATCCAGTTATATTAAAGGAGGCAGCAAAGGAGGTAAGCAAACCCTTAGCCATAATTATGAGAGCTTCCTTGGACTCAGGGGAGGTACCCATTGACTGGAGATGTGCAAATGTGACCCCAATTCACAAAGGGGGATCAAAGGCTGACACAAGTAATTATAGACCTGTGAGTTTAACTTCTGTTCCCGGAAAATTAATGGAGGCACTGGTGAAAGAAGCACTGCAGGATCATCTAGACAAGACTTCAGTTATAGCTAGGACACAGCATGGTTTTGTTAAGGGGAAGTCTTGCCTGACCAATTTGATTGGATACTATGATGCAGTCACAAAAGAACTGGATGCAGGGAATAACTTTGATATTATATACTTGGATCTTAGAAAGGCTTTTGATACTGTTGCACATGGAAGACTGCTGCACAAATTGGAGCAGTGTGGCATTGGAGGCAAGTTGCTGCTATGGATAAAGGGGTGGTTGAGGGGGAGAAGACAGAGAATGGTAATCAATGGACACTGCTCATCGTGGACTAATGTTATTAGTGGAGTCCCTCAGGGTTCAGTATTGGGGCCTTTATTGTTTTCTGTATTTATAAATGATATTGATGATGGTATATCAGGCTTAATGTCCAAGTTTGCAGACGATACGAAGGTTGGCAGGGTTGTCAAGGACACTACTGACACTATGCTGCTGCAACAGGATTTGGAAAGGTTGAGCAGATGGGCTGAGAGGTGGCAAATGAAGTTTAACATTGACAAATGTAAAGTACTACATATGGGAAACAGCAACCCCAGAGCAACGTATCAACTCTGTGGTACTACACTGACAGTGGTAGAGAATGAAAGGGACCTGGGGGTGGTGGTGCAGGCAGATATGAAGTTCTCTGAGCAGTGCAGACGAGCTGCAAGAGTAGCTCATGGTGTATTGTCAATGATATATAGGAATTTTTCTAGCAGGGATAAGGAGGTGATTATTCCCTTGTATAAGGCAATGGTCAGGCCACACCTAGAGTACTGTATACAGGCCTGGAGGCCTCATTTCAGGAAGGATGTAGAGCTGCTGGAACGAGTACAGAGAAGGGCAACTAGATTGGTGAATGGGACAAAGGGGTTCTCTTACGAAGAAAGGCTTAAGTTTTGCAAATTACAGTGTCTGGAAACTAGGCACCAGCGGGGTGATCTGATAGAGGTGTACAAAGCCTTGAATGGTTTGAGCATGCTCAATGCTGATGGGATTCTTCCTCTAGCTCAGAAAAATCACCTGAGAGGGCATAAATTCAAATTGAGGAAAGACAGATGTAGGATAGATGTGCTGAAATTTGCCTTTAGCCAGCGGGTGGTTGGTGGGTGGAACAGACTTCCATCCCTTGTCGTGGAAGTTGATAGCCTAAATAAGTTTAAGGCTCAGCTGGACAGGTATTTCGAACGAACAGAGGGGTGAAGTGGAAGTGGTTATTTTTATTTATTTATGTTACTTTTTTTTTTTTTTTTGGCTGATGCTGCATAAGCTGCTTTCTTGCATCAAATGCCTCTACTAATGCTAATGCTAATGCTAATCCCATCCGCATTGTGCATGGTCAAACCATTCAAGGCTTTATACACCTCACCGATGAGGTGTATAATCAGATCACCTCACCGGTGCCTAGTCGCCAGACACTGTAATTTGCAAAACTTAAGCCTTTCTTCGTAAGAGCAACCCTTTGTTCCATTCACTAATCTTGTTGCCCTTCACTATACTCATTCCAACAGATCTACATCCTTCTTAAAATGAGGCCTGCAGACCTGTATACAGTACACAAGGTGTGACCTGACCATTGCCTTATACAAGGGGATAATCACCTCCTTATCCCTGCTAGAAATATTCCTGTATATCATTGACAAGACATCATGAGCTACTCTTGCAGACCATCTGTACTGCTCGCTCAGAAAACCATATCTCCCTGCACAATTACCACCAGGTCGTTTTAATTCTCTACTACTGTCAGTGTGGAACCACAGAGTTGATATGTTACTCTGCGATTACTGCTTCCCATATGTAGAACTTTACATTTGTCAATGTTGAACTTCATTTGCCACCTCTCAGCCCATCTGCTCAACTTTTATAGATCCTGTTGCAGCAGTATACTCTCATTAATGTAGAGACGTGTTCAAAGCCGCTAAGTGGATTTTCTTATTTATTGATTTGAAATTATTGTTTTTCTAAAACTTTTGATTTAAATTTAGTAGTATAGCATTATTTTGTGATTTTCTGGTTAATATGGTGTATTTATTCTTTACTCGACCTTGTAATTGACATAACCAACGGTAAGGGTATCAAATCCACGTGTTACAAGTTGCAGCTCCGCTGAACGAGAAGTTTTTTAGCCATATTTAGCCGCTTTATTGACCAATTGTTACATCAAATTATTTTCTATAAGTAGCTTATAGACCTAGTCAGGATCGTCAGTTTATTCTGAATTGAGACAGCAAGATTTGGAAGTTAATTAATACTTAAGTGTCCATAGATTTACCGTTCGTAACTTACGGCCATTGTTATACGATACAACGTTATATCCCGAACTAGATAGCGTTGGTATAGTATAGTATAGTATATAATATAATATAGTCAATTAATCAGTTAAATATATTAATTTTGTTAAACTTCGTTGTCAATTAAATTGTACTTTTAACTAAATACATATAACGACTTAGATTACAAACGTAACATAATTAATTAATACCTTATATAAACGGAACTCGTAGATAATACTGAAAAATATATATAGCGTTATAACTGTGTTGGGATACAAGTTTAGGGTTATAATTTTGTACTGAAATTGAAATTTTATTGAAATTAAATCGAAATCATGATTCAGACAAGAGCAGAAAAGTAAAAGGCTCAAGATAATGGGAGTGCTGTGGCTCAGAGGAGAACTGACGGGGGCAGTTGCCCTCGGAATAAATGCACTGCTTGCATGATGTTTGTGGCGCAATCGGGTACGGGACATGATATTGCCATGGGGGATATCTTTGTGTGTGCGCGCGATTCAAGGAGTGTAACGAAATCAGGCGACAACTCAGCGTTGTTATCGGCCTATATGAGAGCTTGAAAGACAGAGTGGATGCCCTCGAAGGATCTAAACTGAGGAGCCCATCAAGCTCTCAGCTGCCCACACCAACGCTAGAGCTTGCACCTGGTCATCACGCAACACAGAGGCAACCCCACAAGGCAAAATGCGCTGGTTCCACAGGAACTAGTAGTTATTGGTGACTCTATTGTCAGGGAAACGGGGAGCATGCTTTGTAAAAAGGATAGGTGGAACAGGACCAGAGTATGTCTGCCAGGGGCAAAGGTTGATGACGTTGTAGAGCAGATATCATCTTTTAAGGGCACAAAAGGTGATATAGTTTGTACATGTTGGCACTAATGATATTAAGAGTAGGAGACCGGCAGAATTACTTAACAAGTACAGGTCACTGTTGAAAAAAAGCCGTGATTTAGGGTTGAATTTGAAAGTGTCTGCAATTCTGCCCAGACACAATAGGAGGGAGTATATGATGAGAGCCTTGTCGATCAATTTGGCCCTGGAAAGATTGTGCAAGGCTCAAGGGGGTAGAATATTTTTCAGCCTGGTCTGTACTTGTTAACAGGAGAGACTGCTTTTACAGGGATGGGATACACTTAAATAGAAAGGGTGCAAGAATATTTGCTGATGTTATCGAGGCAGTGTTATTGGGTCGGAAAACTGCTAGCTTGGGGGGATACAAGGACTAATAGATTAACAGTAGCCACTGGCAGAGTTAAAAGTGATTCTTTCACTGCTTCTATTGGAATAAGCAGAAGCCAGGAAAACAAGATGCAGGATATTTCAGAGACTGCTGGGAGTCATTGCGGTAAAAGTAAACATATGGCTTGTGTTAGGGTAGCTAAGAAAAAGAACAGGTGCATTTATACTTGTGTGAACACCAATGCTAGGAGTTTGGTAAATACATTTGATGAGTTTGAGGTATTGCTCAAAGCATCAAAGGCGGATATTGTCGGGATATCAGAGACGTGGTGTGACACAGATATAAGAATGCAGAAATGGAATTTGGGGGTTACAAAGTCTACAGAAAGGATATGCCAGGATTGGAAGAGAGGAGGGGTTATGCTATCAGTTAAGAAACACATAAAATCGAAACAAGTGATGCCAGTCAACATTGCTGGACAGTGCAGTCAAGTTAGTGTGGTGTGACATAAGCATTGGGAGATCAAAATTGAGAGTAGGAGTGTGCTATAGGCCTAATGACTCTGATGAGTATAATAAGAAACTGCACAGGGAAATAGAATGGGCTAGTAAATCAGAGAGTCTTATAATGGGGGATTTTAATTTCCCAGATATTGAGTGGAATTTGTGGGTTAGTCACTCACAAACTAGCAAGGCTTTTGTGGATTTATTGGATGATTGTTTTCTATATCAGCATGTTCAGGAGGCAACTAGAGGGAGTAATACTCTGGATTTGATTATCAGAAGTGATTCTTCATGCATTAAGAATCGGCAGATAAAGAAACCACTAGGTGGCAGTGATCACCTAGTGGTTTCTTTATCTGCCGTGAAGTGGGATTTACTCAAAGAGGTAATACCATCAGGGGTAAAGGGAAAGGTTTTTGCTTTCGTAAAGGCGACTACGATGGTCTGAGACAGTATTTAAATTCTATACAGTGGGACCAACTGATGATGTTACCAACAGCAAATTCAAAATGGAAGCATTCAAAGAACTTATCTTGGAAGCTATTAGGCTTTACATACCAACTAAGAAATATTCTTCAAGGTTTAGGCTTAAACGGATGTCAGATGAACTAATGAGATATATGGCAGAGAATAAAAATGCATGGGATACATATAAATTAACACATGACACAGAAGCCTATGATAGATATAAGTTGATCTGTAACCAAGTTACAAAGGAAGTTAGGCAGGCGAAGGCAGATTACGAGAAATATTTGGCAAGGGACGCAAAGAAAAACAGCAAAGAGTTCTTTACTTATGTAAACTCTAGAAGGAAGGGGATGAATCAGATTGTTCCACTTGATATCGATGGTTCAACTGTTGATGATCCTGCTCAGGTAGCTAACAAACTAAATGAATATTTTGCATCGACATTCACACATCAGGAGTTATTCAGTGAGGGGAATGCCAGAGGTGTATTCAACTCTGGCAGTAAGCTAGATAATCTTGTAATAACGGAGAGTAAAGTGGATGACAAATTGTTGTCGTCCACGTAAAAAAAGGCACCTGGGGTGGATGGGATCTATCCAGTTATATTAAAGGAGGCAGCAAAAGAAGTAAGCAAACCCTTAGCCATAATTATGAGAGCTTTCTTGGACTCAGGGGAGTACCCATAGACAGGAGATGTGCAAATGTGACCCCAATTCACAAAGGAAGATCAAAGGCTGACACAAGTAATTATAGACCTGTGACTTTAACTTCTGTTCCAGGAAAATTAATGGAGGCACTGGTTAAAGAAGCACTGCAGGATCATCTAGACAAGACATTAGTTATAGCTCGGACACAGCATGGTTTTGTTAAGGGAAAGTCTTGCCTGACCAATTTCATTGGATACTATAATGCAGTCACAAAAGACCTGGATGCAGGAAATAACATTGATATTATATACTTGGATCTTAGAAAGGCTTTTGATACTGTTACACATAGAAGACTACTGCACAAATTGGAGCAGTGTGGCATTGGAGGCAAATTGCTGCTATGGATAAAGGGGTAGTTGAGGGGGAGAAGACAGAGAGTGGTAATCAATGGACACTGCTCATCGTGGACTAATGTTATTAGTGGAGTCCCTTAGGGTTCAGTGTTGGGTCCATTATTGTTTTCTGTATTTATAAATAATATTGATGATGGTATATCAAGTTTAATGTCCAAGTTTGCAGATGATACAAATGTTGACAGGGTTGTTAAGGACACTTCTGATGCTATGCTGCTGCAACAGGATATGGAAAGGTTGAGCAGATGGGCTGAGAGGTGGCAAATGAAGTTTATCATTGACAAATGTAAAGTACTACATATGGGAAAAAGCAACCTCCGCGCAACGTATCAACTCTGTGGTACTACACTGACAGTGGTAGAGAATGAAAAGGACCTGGGGGTAATTGTGCAGGCAGATAAGAAGTTCTCTGAGCAGTGCAGAAGGGTTGCAAGAGTAGCTCATGGTGTCTTGTCAATGATATAGAGGAATTTTTCTAGCAGGGATAAGGAGGTGATTATCTCCTTGTATAAGGCAATGGTCAGGACACACGCTGAGTACTGTATACAGGTCTGGAGGTCTCATTTCAAGAAGGATGTAGAGCTGTTGGAACAAGTACAGAGAAAGGCAACATGATTAGTGAAGGGAACAAAGGGTTGCTCTTACGAAGAAAGGCTTAAGTTTTGCAAATTACAGTGTCTGGAGACTAGGCACCGGCGAGGTGATCTGATAGAGGAGTATAAAGCCTTGAATGGTTTGAGCATGCTCAATGCTGATGGGAGTCTTCCTCTTGCTCAGAATAATCACCTGAGAGGGCATCATTGAAGTAGGATAGATGTGCGGAAATTTGCCTTTAGCCAGCGGGTGGTTGTTTGGTGGAACAGACTTCCATCCCTTGTTGTGGAAGTTGATAGACTAAATAAATTTAAGGCTCAGCTTTACAGATATTTCGAACGAAAGGAGAGGTGAAGTGGAAGGGTTTTTTTTTTTTTTTTGCTGATGCTGTATAAGCTTGCTTTCTTGCATCATATGCCTTTGCTAATGCTAATTAGTGTCATTAACAACCCTTCCAATCTTTGTATCGTCTGCAAACTTGGACATTACGCCTGATATATCATCATCAATATCATTTATAAATACAGAAAACAACAATGGTCCCAACTCTGAACCCTGATGGACTCCACTAATAACATTAGTCCACGAAGAGCAGTGTCCATTGATTACCACTCTCTGTCTTCTCTCAAGGTGAAATACCACCACTTTGCTTATTGGAGGCTTGAAGTGGTGAAACCCATGTTTAGTCTCTAGAGCAAAGTTTCCGGCATTCCCCTCCCCCCATACTTCTCCTTCAACCCATGCACGGTACTAAGTACTATAGGTTTTGATACCTTTCGTGTTTGGGGTTCTCATAAAAAAAAAAAAAAAACTCAACCATCCCTTTATCCATAGCAGCAATTTGGCTCCATTGCAACACTGCTCAAATTTGTGCAGCAGTCTTCCACGTGCAACAGTATCAAAGGCTTTTCTAAGATCCAAATATATGATATCAAAGTTATCCTTTGCATCCAGTTCCTTTGTGACTACATCATAGTATCCAATCAAATTAGTGAGACAAGATTTCCCCTTAACAAACCCATGCTGTGTCCAAGCTATAACTGAAGTCTTCTCTAGATGATCCTACAATACTTCTTTAACCAGGCCTCCATTAATTTTCCTGGAACAGAAGTTAAACTAACAAGTCTGTAATTACCTGTCTCCCTTTAATCCTCCTTAGTGGATTGGGATCACATTTGCACATCTCCAGTCCATGAGTACCTCCCGTGAGTCCAGGGAAGCTCTCATAATTATGGCTAAGGGTTTGGTTACTTCCTATGCCGCCTCCTTTAATATAACTGGATAGATTCCATCCACCCCAGGTGCCTTTCTTGTGTTTATCTTCAAACATTTCTCCTCCACTTTACTCTCAGTTATTACAAGATTGTCTAGCTTAATGCCAGAGTTGAATACACCTTTGGCATTCTCCTCCCTGAATAACTCCTCATGTGTGAAATTTGTTAGCTCCCCGAGCAGGATCATCAACAGTTGAACCATCGATATCAAGTGGAGCAATCAGATTCATCCCCTTCCTTCCAGAGTTTACATAAGTAAAGAACTCTTTGCTGTTTTTCTTTGCATCCTTTGCCAAAGATTTCTCATAATCTGCCATCGCCTGCCTAACCTCCTTTGTAACTTGGTTACAGACCAGCTTATATCTATCGTAGGCTTCTGTGTCATATGTTAATTTTTATGTATCCCATGCATTTTTCTTTTCTGTCACATGTCTAATCAGTTCATCTGACATCCATTTAGGCCTATATCTTGAACAATATTTCTTTGTTGGTAGGAAAAGCCTAGTAGTTTCCAAGATTAATTCTTTCAATGCTTACCATTTTTAATTTGCTGTTGGTAACATCATCAGTTGGTTCTACTGTATAGAATTTAAATACTGTCTCAGACCACCATAGTCACCTTTATGAAAGTAAAAACCCTTCCCTTTTCCCTTGATGGTAGTTACCTATTTGAGTAAATCCCACTTCAACACACTGTGATCACTGCCACCTAGTGGTTCCTTTATCTGCAGATGCGTGATGCATGAAGAATCAATACTGATAATCAGATCAAGAGTATAACTCCCTCTAGTTGCCTCCCGAACCTGCTGCTATAGAAAACAATCATCCAATAAATCCAAAACAGGCTTGCTAGTGTTTGAGTGACCAACGCACAAATTCCAGTCAATATCCGGGAAATTAAAATCCTCCATTATAAGACACTCTAATTTACTGGCCCTCTCTATTTCTCTGCACAATTGCTCATTATACTCATCAGATTCATTAGGCCTATAACACACACATAGTCTCATTTTCCTTTCCCTGTGCTTATGCCTCCCCAAATTCCAGTTCTGCACTGCTTATGTCTGTGATACCATGTCTCTGATATCCCAACAATATCTGCCTTTGATGTCTTGACTAGCACTTCAAGCTCATCGGATTTATTAACTATACTCCTAGCATTGGTGTACATGCAAGTATACGTGCACCTGTTTCTACTCTTAGTTACCCTAACACAGCCCAGGTATTTACTTGTTCCACTATGACTCCCAGGAGTTCTGGAAATTCCCACTGCCTTGCTTTCCAGGCTGCTGCTCAATTGCATTTCAATAGAAGAAGTGCAAGAATCACTTTTAACTCTGCCAGCGACTACTACTCTTAATCTATTAGTCCGTGTATCCCCCCCCCAAGCTAGCAGTTTTCCAACTCACCTAACTCTGCCTCGATAGCATCAGCAAATATTCTTGCATCCTTTCTATTTAAGTGTATCCCATTCCTGTAGAAGCAGTCTCTCCTGTTAACAAGCACAGACCAGGCTGAGAAAAATTCTACCCCTTGATCCTTGCACAATCTCTCCAGGGCAGAATTGATTGACAAGGCTCTCATCATATAATCCTTCCTATCATGTCTGGGCAGAATTGATTGACAAGGCCCTCATCATACATTCCCTCCTATCATGTCTGGGTAGAAATGCAGACACTTTCAAATTCAACCCTAACTCACGGCTTTTTTTCAACATTGTCTTGTACTTGTTAAGTAATTCTGTCGGTTTCCCACTCTTAATATCATTAGTACCAATGTGTACAACAATATCCCCCCTTTGTGCCCTTAAAGGATGATATCTGCCCTACAACGTCATCAACCTTTGCCCCTGGCAGACATACCCTGGTCCTGTTCCATCTATCCTTTTAGCACAATATATTCCCCATTTTTCTGACATAGAGTCACCTATAACTACTAGTTCCTTTTGGACCAGCGCATTCTGCCTTGGGGATTGCCGCTGTGTGCGTGATGTTCAAATGCAAGCTCTGGCATTGATTTGGGCAGCTGAGAGATTGATCTGTCCCTGAATATAAATCCTTTGAGGGCATCCACCCTGTCCTTCAAGCTCTCATATAAGCCCATAACAATGCCGAGTGGGCGCCTGATTTCCTCGCGCTTCTTACATCGCGCACACACAAAGACATTCCCCTTGGCAATATCATGTCCCGTTCCTGATTGCTCCACAAACATCAAACAAGCAGTGCATTTCAACAGACTGTGATTCAGAGGACAATCTACCCCCTCAGTTCTCCCCTGAGCCACAACACTTCCACTAGTTTGAGCCTTTTGCTTTGCTGCTCTGGACTGAGTCATGATTTCTATTCAAGTTCAATAAAATTCCAATACAAAATATAACCCTAAACCTATATCCCAATGCGGTTATAACACTATACATATATGTATTTCGGTATTGAATATTATCTCCGAGTTACGTTATATGACTTTCTTATCCCCTGTCAACTTATATGTATTAATTTGTGATGTTTCGTTTGTAATAACTACGTCGCTATATTTATTTAGTTAAAAAAGTACAATTCAATTGACAATGAAATTTAATAAGATTAGTAAGTTTTACTGGATAACTCCCCCGATGGTATTCTCCACCTTGTCGCGGTGGGGGGGGGGGGCTTGCGTGTCCCAATGACCTGGAGAGCTAAGTCGGCGGTAGCTTAGCTACTGGTAGGGCCTCCCAAGCCGGACAGGTCAAAGGGTAGGGGCCAGACTAAGAGAGATACCCTGGCCCTCCAGGTTGGGGGTTGCTGCAACGGGCTAGCTCCTCGTTCAGTGTAAAATATACACAAATGCTAAAAGACCTACAAGTGAAATTGAAAATGGACTGCACTTTTGGAAACGACTCGGCAAACGGAAAACGACTATGATTTTGGGATGCTGGAATATTCAAGGCCTTTCAACTAAAAGAAACTTTCTTTCGGATGAACCGCACAAATTCAAGTTAGACATCGTCGTGTTATCAGAGACAAAGAAAAAGGGAAATGGAGAGGAAATAATGGGAGAATACTACCATTTTTGGAGTGGGGTTGATAAGAGTGAAAGAGCAAGAGCAGGAGTTTCTATTGCTGTTAAAAAGAAATTGAGACACAACATCAAAAACTGGCAATTTATTAATGAAAGAATGATCTCATTGGAACTGAAAATATACAGGGGAGAAATATGTATTTTGGGAATATATGCCCCGACTAATGACATCACCGATACCTTGAAGGATGAATTTTGGGAGGATCTGAGAGAACTAATAGAAAAAAATCCTAAGAACAAAGAGATATTTCTAATGGGAGATTTCAATGCAAGAGTAGGAACTGAACAAAATAGCAAAGTTATTGGAAGATTTGGAGAGAAAGAGAGGAATGACAATGGAGATAGACTAAGCAATCTTTGTGAACAGTTTGACTTGAGAATAAACAACACATTTTTCCAACACAAGGATATTCATAAATATACTTGGTCACAGGAGACAAGACAAATTAGATCAGTTACAGATTACATTATTTTAAAACATTCAGGGACATGTGTATTGAAAGATGTCAGAGTTTATAGAGGAGCTGAATGTAGATCTGACCATTTTCTTGTTAAAACAACACTGAGGTGGAACTGGATTAAGAAAATATGTGTGGACAACCAACAATGCAGGGAAGGAGAAATGCTACAAGTGGATCAATTTAACATTGACCTACTCCAGGATGACAGCATTAGAAACAACTTCACCCAAAGACTGGATGCTGCAATTAACATAGAGATAAAAGGTAATACGGAAGAAATCTAAGAATATTTAAAAAATACTGTTAAAAAAATAGCTCATGAAATCCTAGCCAAAAAGAAGAGCCAAGGACCAAATAAGACCTGGATTACAGAGAAAGTAAGAGCTGCTGTAGAGGAAAAGAAACTTGCATATCAGAAATGGCTGGGTGATAGGAATGATGCATATAGGAACGTTTATGTTGAAAAAAAGAAAATAGCCAATCGGTTGGTAGTAGAAGCGAAAAATGAAGAATGGGAAAGGAAATGCGCAACTATTAATAGCAAATTGGGCTTCAAGCAATCAGCGGAATCGTGGAAGGTCCTTAAAGACTTGAGAAAACAGAATAAACACAATGCTGGTTTGCAATTAATACCTTTGAAAGACTGGACGGAGTACTATGAAGGACTTTAAAAGAAGACCGGGAAGAGTTCAAGACGATGGAGGATTTTGGTGTAGAAGACTCGGGCTTAAAAGTTTCTGTTAGGGAAGTGGAACTCCTGCTAAAGGAAGGAAGGAATGGCAAATCACCTGGACCTGGAGGAGTTTACATGGAACTTCTGAAATATGGAGGAAGAGGAGTGGCTGTTCTGATACAAAAACTGTTAAATAGTATACTGAGAGGAGAAGAAATACCGAAAGAAATGATAACAGGATATATTACATCAATTTATAAGAAGGGCGATCGGAAAAGCTGTTCAAATTACAGAGGAATATGCATCCTGAACCCGCTGTTAAAGATCCTTGGAAAATGGATCAGGAACCATTTAGAAGCCCGAATCGAGGTATCAGAAGAACAAAGTGGTTTTTCAGCTGGGAGGTCATGTACAGATAATATCTCAACAGTACGACACATCCTTGAAAAATGCCAATCAAAAGGAAAAAAAATCTTTATGATTTTCATTGACCTTGAAAATGCATATGACAGTGTTCCAAGAAAACTCTTATGGGAAGCACTGAAAGAGGCAAATATTGATGGACAACTGATTAACATTATTAAGGCAATTTACAGGAATAATAGATGCAGAATTAAAGTGGGATCAGCTTTATCACCTGAATTCCACACTTCAAAAGGCTTATTACAAGGTTGTTGCATTTCAAAATTTTTATTCAAAATTTTTCAAAATTTATATTGACATCTGCCTAAGATCCTGGTCAAAAAAATGTAATAAAATGGGATTGCCGATTAATAAGAACACCTATATTCACAATTTACTTTTTGCAGATGATCAGGTGGTGATAGCACAAGACTTAGAAGATGCAAAGTATGCATGTCGTCAATTGTTTGAGGAATATAAACAATGGGGTCTAAAAATCAATTTTAGCAAGACTGAAATGTTGTCTTCAGGGCCAGGACACGTTCTAAATATTGCAGGTTTTAAAATCAAACAAGTTGATAAATTCAAATATCTGGGATCAATCTTACAAAGTGATGGATCATCCCAGAAAGGCAGAAAGGCTATCGGCATGTTAAACTCTGTTCTGTGGAGCAAAAATATCCTAAATAAAACAAAGAAACTTATATTCCAAACGATTGTACAAAGTCTTCTATTGTATGGAGCAGAAACCTGGACATTGAATAGGCGAGTGGAAAACAAATTGCTCTCCACAGAAATGGATTTTTGGAGACTCTGAGCAGGAACTTTTAGAAGAGAAAGAAAACAGAATGAAGACATAAGGGAAAAAATGGAAGTGAAAAAGACTATTATTGACACCATTAAAGAAAAGCATCTAACATGGTATGGACATGTAAAACGGATGCAAGAAAACAGATATCCAAAGGATATCCTGGAATGGATACCTCCTGGAAGAAGGAGAAGAGGAAGACCTAGGAGGACATGGATGGATGGATGGAGTACGGGAGTGACCAAGACACCTTGAACTGCACTTTATGGCGGAAAAAAATTCCTAACAAGAAATAACTTGTAGGCTGAGGAAACCCATTCTAAATGGAAACACTCCTCTTGAAGAAGAAGAATTTTACTGATTAATTGACACAACTATACTCACTATCTAGTTTTCCTTTAAACCTTATGCTAGCACATGTTGTATCGTATAACAATGGCAGCAAGTTACAAACAGTTAATCTACAGACACTAGGTATTATTTACTTTCCAAATCACACCATCTAAATTAAAAATAAACCAAGGAGCTTGACTAGGTCTATAAGCTACTTATAGAAAATAATTTAATGTAACAATTAAGTCAATACAGCAGCTAAGTATAATTAAAAACTGCGTAGGGGGAGCTGCAAAACCTGTCCACACGTGGATTTGATACCCTTACCAATACTAAATAATAACCTACAAAATCTCTATCTAAATTCAATTTAAACTAAAGAAAGTATTGTTACTAGGAATATAAAACAACGCTAAAAATAAATTAATATGCCAATTTAAGTCAAAAACTTCTCTATTTGCTGGAGACGTAAAAACTTCTTTAATGGTAATAAACAAATAATTAATAACAAAATAAAATAAATGCAAGGAAAATAAAATATAAAATAATGGTGATGAGGCAAATTACTGATTTTAGGATACACTGAATAGTACGTTGACAAATGGTTTGCAGCATTCAATAATAAGTCCAATCAATAATAGGCAAAGACTATCTGTTTCTGTTTGTTATTTGCTATTGCTAGTTTAGCTAGGTCCAAATGATCTAAAATTATCAAAATTATACAAATTATATTAAAATTTAGCAGCAAATAACTGGCAAAAATAACAGCTAGCCTAACAGACAGCAGTAAAACAAATAATACAGAAAGTAAGAGACTACTATAAATTACATGTGGGGTTAAAAGTGAAAATTCTTTTATGCTATTTACCTATTAAAAGGAAATAATTTAAGCTATTTACCAGTGAAAAATAATTAACTTATTAAGTAGTGAAAGTATTTGATTGGTGCCTCCGTAGCCAGGTGGGCAGCAGCAGCAGTGCGTAGCACACGCTTCTTGATTAGACCAGGGTTCAAGCCGGTGACCACCAAATACAGAGGATGCGGAAAGGTCAGGGAATGACCACCGCATATCCCCGGAGCAATATGGCCTTAGTTGCTAATGCTCCTAAAAACTAAATAACAATAACAACCATAATAACAAAGTATTTGATAGTATATAACAGAGCTATGATGCTCAATACATTCTACGTTGATATCAATATTTGTAGACGAATAAGAGAAATTTACCTTGATATGATACGTATGATTCCGTATGTTGCTTTCCCGAAATTAAAACGAATAAAAGATTAACGCAAAATGACTACAGTAAATAATCAATTAAAAATTCAAAAAACAATTTTAAAAAAGTTTTACGTAAATTTTGAAAAATAATTTTCCTTCCTGAAGCTGACAGGCCATATGTGATCAAAAGAAAGGAAATGACAGAGTATGTGAGCTTCAATCTTAAACAGAAAGATTATTTGTCCTTGAACATGCACTTAAGACCATGAATGGGAGATTAGATAAATACAGCGAAGTTTAATAGAATTCTCATGTAATTTAATTTCAATGGTTCCTGCAATTAATAGTCTCATATAATTATGTTGGAACTAAGTATTTTGATCTCGTTAAATAAAAATGTATGATTTTCATTAATGGCATGAAAGGCTAATTCTGATGCTGCTGAATGCGTGCTGTTTTACTCAAACATTCAGCAGAAATCGCATCGTTCCTTGGTAAGATGACTCGCAATTACTGCGAGAAACGTTGTATACCAAGTCATTTATTTGTGTTGCAAAAGAGGAAAGGACTGAGTGATTGTTCAGTATAGCATGTAATTTCCATATTGGTCTGGCCATAATCTTAAATTTGGTATCTTTAAAGAATCTGTTAAGCTGCTTGTGCCACTGTTCAACGTATGGGACAGAAATAAAGTAGTTTCTGATGTTACTATTGTTGGTTGGTGTAGTTTTTTTTGCATCATATCCTTAGCTTGTATCCTAATTCGGTTTATTGTAGCTGCTGGTTAATAACTATTTCTGAGTCTAAAGCAGATTCCATTGTTGAATATTTATAGGCATTGAGAAACTGATTAAAAATTATTAGCCAATTTGGTGTAAGGAAGCCTGAGGCTTATGCTGTATCAGCCAAAAAAAATTCTGAATTACCCTGTGAGAGAGAGAGACAGAGAGAGAAGTAGAAGGGAATCACCAAGAAAGGAGAAGATGATGATATCCAGCTGAGGACCCTGGGTGTGCCAAACAAAATAATAGACCTTTTCTATAATAGATGAACGGGTGATAATTGTTATTATGTAGAAACTATCCATAAACTAACAAACTGGTGTTTGTTAGTTTACAATAGATGTTGAATTGTATTTTATTCATGTCCCAAGTAAGTGTGAAATTTAGAAAATTTAATTACTTAGTATCAACTTTCCAATGTAAAATTGAGTCTAGGATGAATATTAATATTATTAAACAAATGTAAAATGTCTTGAATAGTGCTATTATCCGTAATAACCACAACATTGTCGAAATACTTTCTATAGTATGTGATACAGGGTAGAAAAGGCATCAAATGTATATGCTCAGTTGTTGAGAGTTGGACCGCCGATATTAAGCCACTTTGACTCAATCCCACTGGCAAACCAAAAATTTGTTTGTATACTTTGTCTTGAAAGGTTATATAGTTGGCTTCAACTTAATTAAGTGAAAAATTTCTTTAATAGGAAGCTTCATATGATTAATTGATATAGAGTTATTATTTAACATATCCGAAAGAATATCTAATGTGTATTGAATGTTTACATTCAATACACATTAGATATTCTTATTATAGAAGTAAGAGGGCTTAGAGGGGAACAGGCATTCTGTGTGTGTTATCAGACACTCAGTCTAAAACACTGATGGATCCAATATCTTTCTTTTTCAGAAGATTTAGGAGAAGTCTGGTTGGCCTGCCTCCCTAAAATCCACTCATGCGCACCTTCTCGATGGTAAACCCTGTCACGTCACTTACAGCACATGATAGTATGACGAAACAAATGGCCCTCAGTCCCCAGCGGCTTTCACTCCCCCTCTTACGGCAGCGAGAGGATCAGAGTGGAAGCAGAGGGTGCTAAGAATCTCTGGGTACGACCAGGCTGCCATGCACGGAAACTGAACTTGGCCTGTTACAATGTAAGATTGCTCATCGGTGAAGACAGGATATTAGAGCTGGAAAAGGAATTAGAAAATGTGAATTGGAATATCATCAGTTTGGCTGAAACAAGAAGAAGAAATGAATCACTTATAAGTTTATCAAGTGGAAATCTGCTGTACACCAATAGAAACAGTGAAAGGAGTGAAGGTGGAGTTGCTTTCCAGTCCATAAAGATATAAAAAACAACATTTTGGAATTCAAAAATACATCACCAAGGGTGTCAAGACTACTACTCAGGATTTCTAAGAGGTACAAGCTAAAGCATTTTATGCACCAACATCAAGCCATGATGAAGAAGAGGTTGAAGAAATGTACACCGAAATACTACACTACACTATCATTATGGGAGACTTCAATGCTAAGGTTGAAAGGAGACAAAACAGTGCAGAAAGGGAAACTATAGGAAATTTTGGAATTGGTGAAAGACTTGTGGAATTTGCAGAATCTCGAGGAATGTCAGTAATGAACACTTTTTTCAAGGAAAGAGTGAACAGAAAGTGGACATGGAAGAGCCCAAATGAATTAACAACTAATGAAATCGACTTTTGATCCTCACTAACAGAAGATATATCATGAATGATGTCACCGTCCTGAACAAAGTAAATGTTGGAAGTGATCAGAGAATGGTAAGATGCACACTTCATATAGATGTAAGAAAAGAAAGGAAAAAAAAAAAAAAACTTGAGCAAATAACACAAAGGTCTTTGAGATAACAGAAGAGGAGAAAAAGCAGTATGTACTTGAACTTAAGAACAAGTTTGAGCTTCTGCAGACTGCTCAGGACCAAGATATCAACGAGGAATATTACAACTTTCTGAAAGTGATAAAGCCCAAGAAACCTATAGGTAAAAAGAAATCCAAAGAAGAAAAAATTAGTCAAGAAACACTTGTCGTGATGAACTGAAGATGCCAAATGAAGAGCAAGATAAACACTGACAAGGAGAAAATTGAGTATACTGAGTTATGCAAAGCCATTAGAAAGAGACTCAAAGAGGACATAAGAAGATTTAACACAAGAAAAGTAGAACAAGCATTAAGGGAAAACAAAGGACTTAAATCAGCATCCATGAGCAGTAATACAGAAAAACAAATGATACAACTGAAGAATACCGATGGTGTACTTATAAATAGTAGAGAAGGCATAATTCAAATAGTAGAAGACTACTATAGAGAATTATATAAGGAGCAAGGGAATGATGCCAGCAGTGGGGAAGATGGATCGCGAATTAGTTACACATACAACATACCCGATATCCTTCCTGATGAAGTAGAACATGCGTTTAAGAAAATTTAGAATCAGAAAGCCCTGGGGAAGATGAAGTTACTGTGGAGTTGTTAAAATTGGGAGGAAGAGACATGACACAAAAACTGGCAAGACTCTTCACAAAATGCATTAAAAAAGGTGTGACGCCTACGGAGTGGAATAATGCAATCAATGCTACTTCCTTTATTAGACTAGACAAATACAGTAGGAAATTTAAAATCTGTGACCATTTAAAATTTTAAATGGTCACAGAAAGGAGTCAATGTGAATGGAGGGTACCTGAACCATTTACAACTTGCAGATGACATTGTGGTCATAAGCCAAGATCCCAAAGGATTTTTGGTGAACGTAAAGAAAACCAACACGAGAACGACGAGAAATGTTAACTTATGCAGAAAATCAGTTTCCCGATATGGCACTCTAGCGCTGTTCACTCGGTAAACAGATGGTAGGTGTTATTGGTCTGGAGCAAAGTCGAGAACGATATATTGATTGACAAGTAGGTGTGTTAAATGATGTGCTGATTGGTACGCAAACACAACACATGATAACATTGGGTTAGTATCATTTTAGTAGCACTCAGAAGCACTAATGGTAACTTGCCGTGATGAATGCTTTCCATCATGGTGAAAAAAGGTCAGGTTACCTCCACTTGAATCCCATGGGAGATTGAACTCCTCCCAAAATGGAGGGGGTAACCTAACCTTTTTTCTTCAAAATCATGTGGACTAGCAGATAAATTGTGCTAGTCCACATGATTGAACATACACTAAACATTAAACATACTGACAATGTTTGTTTATTATTATTATACGGTTTACAAATTTTCAATATGTAAACCGTATAACAATAATTCGCAGGCTTCACTTTTCCGTATAATTCCTGTAAGTTCCAATGTACTCTGTAACACTTCAGATTTCCTAGTTTCTCTGGTTTTAGCATAACTCTCTGGATCCTGATATCTTAATTTATCAGAATTTTCATTTTCCTCAGTGTCAGTTCCATCCCATATAACGCCATCAACTATATCCTTCACTGACAGGTCGCCTGCCACTGGAAGATTTTCATCAGTTTTTACCCACTCAGGGAAATTTTGTGTAATATTAAATGAATTATCGGTATATTCTGCTGGCACTGCACTACTTTCTTCAAAAATTATCACAACACCTGGCTGAATAAATCCGGCTTTACAAAAACAGTTTTTGATAGTTTGTTCAAAAATTTAATCCCAAGCACTAGCCATTATATGCACTGCATCTAATAAATTAATTATTTTTGCTATGTTCTTTGCTTGGGCACTGTCAATTTCTCCAGTTTCTGCAATTGCACTCTTGTACAATGTTATGAAAACCTTTATGATTCCTTGATCCAAAAGTTACACTATGGACGTTGTATTCGCTGGAAGAAATACAAGTTTTATGTTGTTCAGCTGCACATAATTTATTAAACAAAATAAAGAATTTATTAATCATTTATTTTTAAAATTTTTATTATTATTTTACTTTTTTTTTTTTTTTTTTTGACTGTTTTTTTTTTTTTTTTTTGGATTTTTTTGCACCTAATGGCCATTATTAATACTCATACTAAATACACATTGGATGAGACATATAGTTATCCAAATTAAGAACAGTTTTTTTTACTGACACCATAACTCTCTGTCCCATTCTTTCAGAAAGCCAACAAAATTTGGGACATCATCCATGCATTTGTGTTGCTCTTACCTTCAACTGATAGTTTTTTGTCCCTCTGAAGACACATGGATGTTTACTTTTCCAAATTACAAAAAAGTTTTTTTTTTATTGTGCTTGTCACATTGCATGTAAGAGGTACAGTTGCTCTTTCTTTCTGCTTTTTTCCAGCTGTCAAATGTTCATTACTGAATAATAAAGCAGGCCCAGGTATTGCTCAAAAATAAATCAGTTTCATCAGTGTTGGAAATAAGTCAGGACTAAATTCTTCAATAAATTAGGTAAAACATTTTCCACCCATTTTTGTACCGAACCTGTATCCGAGTCTGATTTTGATCCAAGAAGATTTTTGTACAGAATATTGTCTCTCCTTCTGTCTGCTTAGCTACCTATCTGTAGGCTTAAAATTGTGTACACTAAGTTCATTTGCAAATTCCTTTACCTTTTCACATAGGATATTTCTACTGATGGGAGCAAGTCTTAATCTTGCATTTGAGAACCATCTCAGAACCACTACAAATTCATTCTTTTCACATCTTTTTCTTTTCCTGTCCAGACTTTCATTCTTGCTCATTCCTAATTCATGCGATTTCTTATTCTATAAACGTTTACACAAAAGAGACTGTGAAAAGGGTTTTAAAGAGTTTTAAATGCAGCTTCTCTCTCTCTGACTACACTTAAGTAAGGCATAATCACTTAGAACTGTTATTTTTTCACACAAAATCACAATATTTCTGCAAAATTTCTATTCTAGGAAAAAATAAATCATGGTTCAATCCTTGACGGACATCAATTGTAAACTAAACGCGAGTCTATTCACAGAACAGACAGTGGATAAAGTACTGCACATACACGCACTGTGAGATCATGTGATCACTTGTGGGAAAACTTCAAATGTTTGACAGTGTAATTTTAATCCCAGGGGCTCACATCTTGTGAGTATGAGCTTGGCACACACAGGGTACTGAGCTGGATATGATATCATCATTCTTCTCTTCCTTGGTAATGCCCTTCTACTTCTGACTCTCTCTCTCTCTCTCACAGGGTAACTCAGAAATTTTTTTTTGGCTGGTGCAGCATAAGCCTCAGGCTTCCTTGCACCATATGGCTAATAATAATAATAATAGCTATTAACCCACAGTCCACCATGCTCAACAGTAGCAAGTATGGATATAACCTTAAAGGAAGGAAGGAAGGAAGAACCTGTACACCCTCATCCATCTGACATACATGGATGACATCAAGTTCTATGTGGGAACTGAGAAGCACCTCCAGCAACTACTCCAGATCACCAAAGAATTCAGCAATGATATTAGGATGGAATTTGGTCTAGACAAAAGCAAGACCCACGGATTGTACCAGGGAAAATTAGACAACTGCAAATACCAGCTGCAGACTGGTAAAGAGATCGAAGCCATGGCAGAGGGAGAGGCCTACAAATACTTGGGGATGATGCAGGCTCAGCAGTTACAGCACAAGGAAATTAAGGCCTGCCTGCCTGACCGAAAAATACCATCTGAGACTCAGAAGCCTGCCGAAAGCAAAACTGAATGGAGGGAACACAGTTAAAGCTATAAACACCTATGCAGTCCCAGTGCTAACATACTCCTTCAGGGTCATAGATTGGACTAACACCGAGCTGGAGGATATCATGAGAAAGACAAGGACAATGATGACAAAGAGCCGCCAACACTACCCAAAATCTGCCGTCGAGAGACTGACAATTGCCCATAAAGAAGGAGGAAGGGGCCTGATAGACCTCATTGAGCAACAGAAGATAGTGATAGTTAATCTGAAGGATTACTTCCAGAAACACACAGCAGCACTCCAGCAGGAAGATAGACAAGCAGAATACCCCACTCAACCTAAGCGAGGAATCCCCCCCCAAACCAGGAGGCAAAAACAAAGCTAGAAAGATGGGCAGAGAAGACACTCCATGGCAGACACTACAATGATCTCCATCAAGATCACATAGATAAAATTGCTTCCAATGCATGGCTCATGAGTGGGAAGCTCCTCCTTGAGACTGAAGGATTCATGCTTGCCATCCAAGACCAGGAACTACAGAAAATACATCACCAAGGAGCCTGGAGTGTTCAATGACACGTGTTGACGATGCCACCTGGCTCAGAAAAGATCGAACACATCACCGCAGGATGCAGGGTGATTACCTAGACTGAATATACTTGTAGACACGATCCCATAACCTTTGTGGACAAGAAGGAAAAGGCTACCTATCTGATTGACATAGCGGTACCCAACACACTGGCAACCTGCAGAAAACCCATGGGGAAAAAATCAGGAAGTACACGAACCTAAGACAGGAGATCAAAGAGATGTGGCATATGCAACAAGTAACGACCATCCCGATCATCATGTTAACCACAGGTATGGTGCCAAAGACCCTACATAACAGAATAGCAGCAATAGGTCTCCCAGCAAACACCTACAAGGAACTCCAGAAAGTCGCAATCCTGAACACCTGTAGGATAGTCAGAGAGTTTCTCGACCAACAGTAACACCAGACATAACAACCACCCTGTGTACTTGGTAGTAATACCCGTCACGAGGTGGAACCCCCAATCAGGGCCACACAAGTGGGTAGGCGAGGTAAGCGTTGCTTATGGGCAGCAGTTCAGGAGGGCACCAAAAAAAATTTTTGACATATACAAGTTGGACCTCTGTTTAACGAACTTCTTTATAGAGAAATTTTCTATTTAGCAATTATTTTAAAAATCCCCCTGGGTAATTACATTTATAATAGTTTCAGTAGAACAAAGAAAATTTCCATATAACAAACGGATTAGACAGGGATTCAAGTCTCTGCAACTTAGTGTTACTCTTAAAACCTAACCAAACACCTGTCCCACATACCCAGAAATCATGCTGGTCATCTGATTGGTTTTATACAATCAGATGCTCAATCAGATGAATAATAAACTTCCATCGTTTACCAGTATTCAACATGGCAGGCAAATAATTCATTTGAAATAAATACAGTACATGAAATTGCAGACACGTTAAGTTGCTTATCTAGATGTGTTTTATATTTATATTTTCTGTTATAAAATCTTTTTCTTCAAGTTCTCTGCCCTCAGACAGGTTCAGGGCCCCATTGGCGCCATGTTTCTCTATCTTGTGCTATACTTTTAATTCTTGCATAATTTCCTCTTATCATTCAATCCATCATTCCAATTCTCCTCCCTCACATCTACCCCTCAATCCCTTTTCTGTACATGCTCTCTCTTCTCAAATATGTCCTATAAAGCTATTTTGTCTCTTTCTTAATTCTTTACTAATGTTCTCTCTTCTACTTTCCTCAAAATCTCATTACTCACTCTATCCACCCATTTCACCCTTTCCATTCTCCTCAACACCCACATCTTGAAAGCTTCTAGGCATATCTCCTCTTTCCCAGTGTCCATGTTTAGGAGCCATATAGTACAACAGTCCATATTAATGTTTTCACCACTTGCTTTAATTTCTTCTCAATAGTTCTTTTCTATTATAAATGCCTCTTTGCAATTTTTGTTTTTATTTCCTTCCAGTCTTTTCTGTCATTATGCTTCCCAAGTATCCATATCTGTCAACCTGTTCCAATATTATTCCATCTAATGTTACATTGATTAGTCTTCATGGCCTCTTGGAAATTAACATTACCTTGGTTTACTCCTTTATTGTGCTGTTCAAGATGTCCAAGGAGCTCTGTAATTCTTCATTATTAGCAATCAATATCTAGACAGCTGCAAATCTTATTGTCCTTATCTTCTCCCCTCCTACTTTTACACCTCCTTTCAGCTCTTCTTTGAATTCTTTCATAAGTGCTTCTGCGTATGAATCAAATAGTATGGAGGATATGGAACATCCTTACATAACACCCCTACCAATGGGAAATCACGGAATATTTTCAAGAAAACAGAACAGAGGAAGCATTCAAAAAAATTCTCGATTCGGCTAATAATATGGCTATTATCACTGGCATTGCCACTTCGTTTCCAGAAATAAGAATTGCAAGGAAAAGATTGAAAAGATGTCATTTTAATTATGAAAGCAGAGAGGACACTATTCAGGATCTGCAACAAAATTTCAAAATTATTTTTTTCTTTCAAATTATGGACACAAATTTTCTCGTTAACTGAAAGGTTTAGAAATATGAAAGAACATGCAGAAATATTTAAAATATTTCTGAATAAAAAAAAAATGGTCATATAATGATTTCTTAAATCTTTGCAAAGATTTATATATTAAATTAAGTGACATTAATCGTAATGAGTCTGATGTTGATGGTTTAGCATTACTGAAGAACTTAAGAGTACTTCACATTTATATTAAAGACAATATTACTCCATCTGAAGTGTTATAATATATTTTTAAAAACAATTTTAAAGATACTTTTCCAAATGTAGCAGGTGCATTAAGAATTTATGCAAATGAGGGGAACAAAGTGGTTCCCCAACTTACCAAGAAAGGCTTAAGTTCTGAAAATTGCAGCATCTGGAGACTAGATGCCTGCAAGGTGATCTGATTGAGGTATTAAATGGGTTGAGTAGGCTCAATACTGATGGGATTCTTCCTCTTGCTCAGATTATGAACCTGAGGGTGTATAGATTCAAATTATGGAAATGCAGATGTAGAATAGATGTTTGGAAATTTGCATTTAGCCAGAGGGTAGTTGATTGCTGGAACAAACTTCCATCTGTCGTGGAAGTTGACAGCTTAAATAAATTCAAGGAGGAACTGGACAAATGTTTGGAGCGGATGGAGAGATGAATGGGGAATGGGGTTTTTCCTTTTTTTTTTTTGGTAGTTGCTATATAAGCTTGCTTTCTTGTCTCATATGCCACTACTAATGCTAATGCCTTTTTGTGACTTTACCAGTTTCAGTTGCCTCAGGTGAACAGAGTTTTTCAAAATTAAAATTAATCAAAAATTATTTACAATCGACAATGACTCTCTAATTTGGCAATATTTTCAACAGAAAATGATCTTTTGGAACAAATAAACATTAATGAAATAATTAATAAATTTGCATCTCTTAAAGCAAAGAAACAAATTTGTATAATTTTTTTAACATTATAATTTTCCTTTTATTTTATTATTGCAATAGAATAAGATTACTGTGATTTAGAATTTCAGAATGATTTTGTTATTTTTATTTGTGTATTTTTGTTTGTGTTATTTTTGTTTGTATAATCTCACATATTATATATGTGAGATTTGTTATAATTCTTTTCTTTTTTCAATAAATTAATAATAATTATTTACACTTTATTTTATTTTAATTGAAATATTTTGGGGCGGCAAATTTGATTTTGCTTACTGGCAGCACATAGGGTTGCAGCGGCCCTGCCCCCAATCAGGGAGAAATAATATAATAATAATAATAATAAACACCAGTAACTTCTCATATATATATATATATATATATATATATATATGTAATTATAAAACATTATAAGAGTGAAGCCGACCAGGCTAGCCATGTGCATAAAGTGCCTGCCTGCAACCCAAAGGTCACGGATTCGGATCCCGCCTCAGGCTTCGATATTACAATGGTGCCGTACTCTCCGGTTGGACCTCAAGGCCACAATACGCGAAGGAAGCAGGAAAAAACTGGTTCCTTCATGTATTGCTCACATCATACGATAAAAAAACCCCAATAGTGAGTTTGGTTGCTTCTTTCCCTACTTATCGCTTATATGTAGTTATAACACTAATAAGAATCACCAATAACAATCACCTGCCTCCCAACGATGTACAAGATCCTGACCAGGTACATAACCAAGAAGATATCAGACCACTTAGAGGGTCAGAACATAATGGCTTGCATCCTTTCTACCGAACAGCAGAAAGGATGCAAGGAGCAATTAACCATAGATGCCGCAATTATGGAGCAAGCCTACAAGAAGCACTGGAACCTATACATGGCCTACATTGATTACTGCAAGGCCTTTGACTCCGTACCTCATAGCTGGCTAATAGAGACCCTGAAGAACTACATGGTCAATCCGATAGTGAAAAACTTCCTAGAAGCAACAATGGCGAAATGGAGTACCACCATTAAGGTTGAGAACATCACAACCAGACCAATCCCCATCAGAAGAGGAATCTTTCAGGGAGATGCTCTGAGCCCACTGTGATTCGGTCTAGCACTCAACCCACTATCCACCATGCTTAACGGCAGCAAGTATGGATATAACCTTAAAGAAGAAGAAAGAACCTGTATACCCTCACCCACCTGATGTACATGGATGACATCGAGCTCTACGCGGCAACCAAGAAGCAACTCCAGCAACTACTCCAGATTGCCAAAGAATTCAGCAATAACATTAGGATGGAATTTGGTCTAGACAAATGCAAGACCCACACAGTGCACCACGGGAAATTAGTCGGCCGAAACTACCAGCTGCTGACTAGTAAAGAGATCAAAGCTATGACAGAAGGAGAGACCTACAAATACCGATGAATAATGCAGGCTCAGCAGTTAGAGCACAAGGAAATCAAGAAGTGCCCAACCGAAAAATATCATCAGAGACTCAGAAGGCTGCTGAAAGCAAAACTGAATGGAGGGAACACAGTTAAAGCCATAAACACCTATGCAGCTCCAGTACTAACATACTCCTTTGGGTTCATAGGTTGGACTAACACCGAGCTAGAGGATATCATGTGAAAGACAAGGACAATGATGACCAAAAGCCTCCAACACCACCTGAAGTCAGCAGTGGAGTGACTAACGACAGCATGGAAAGAGGGGGGGGGAAGGGGCCTGATAGAGCAACAGAAAAAAGTGAGAGTTAACCTGAAGGATTACTTCGAGAACAACACAACACCACTCCACCAGGCCATAAGGAAGATAGATAACAGGCCTCTGTAGCCGAGTGGTCAGGAGCGGGAGTGCAGTAGCACACTCTCTTTGAGTAGACCGGGGTTCAAGCCCCTGACTGCTAAATACGGTCGATCTGCCAACCCGCACTGGACTAGCATGGTAGATTATGGTCCATGTCCCTCAGCATGAATTGTTGAGGAGGCTTCCATCCTGCAGTGGGTTGATAATGGCTACAGTTTTTTTTTTATACCCCCCACTCAAACTAAGTGAGAAGCCCCCTCCCACCCAGACAACACAAGAAATGAAGCTAGAAAGAAGATACTACAATGACCTCCATCAAGATCACATTGATAACATTGCTTCCAATGGATGGCTAACAAGGGGGACACTCTTCCCCGAGACTGAAGGATTCATGCTTGCCATCCAAGACCAGGTAATCAACACCAGAAACTATAGAAAATACATCGCAAAGGAGCCCAGAATAGATGACACATGTCGAAAATGCCACCTGGCCTCAGAAACGATCCAACACACAGGGGGATGCAAGGTGATCACTCAAGGCTGAGTATGCTCGTAGACACGACCACATAGCCAGGATAATCCATCAGAAGCTAGCAAGGAAATACCAGTTGACCAAAGAAAGTGTACCGTACTACAAGTATGAACCCCAGGCAGTACTAGAGGCCCCAACCCACAAGCTGTACTGGGACCGTGCCATAATAACGGATAAGACCATCCCACACAACAGACCGGACATAACCCTTGTGGACAAGATGGAAAAGGCTACCAACCAGATTGACATAGCGGTGCCCAACACTAGCAATGTCCAGAAAACCCATGAGGAAAAAATTAGGAAGTACACGAACTTGAGACGTGAGATCAAGGAGATGTGGCATATGCAAGAAGTAACAACCATCCCAATCATCATGTCAACCACTGGTATGGTGCCAAAGACCCTATATAGCAGCCTAGAAGCAAACGGTCTCCCAGAGAACACCTACAAGGAACTCCAGGGAGTCGCAATCCTGAACACCTGTAGGATAGTCAGCGTGTTCCTCGACCAACAGTAACACCAGACATTACACCCACCCTGTGTACTTGGCAGCACTACCCGTCACGGAGTGGAATCCCCCCAATCAGGGAGAAATAATATAAAAGCAATAACAATAATAAACACCAATAACTTGTCTTATATATATATATATATATATATTATTATTCTTTTGTGTTATCATTCTATTGTGGTTTAATCCGTCTTTTGTGCATCGTTAATGCCATTGTTTTTCGCCATGTTGGCCAATTGAACATTATACGTGCCAGTGTATATTCGTTTCCAATAGTTCGATTTTCTTAAATACTGGTGTTTTTTACTTATAGGTATTATTGCTAATACAATACTGGTCTTTAAGCTAGCCTTATCTCGGTTATCTTAATTTCCCATGGCCTATGCATTTAGGATTTAGAAGCTTATTGTGTATTGCTAAAGGAATTTTCATAATTATTGATGAAAAATTTTTTTAAATATCTGTAACAATAGCAATGTAATTATCAATACTATTTTATAACTATATGATATTATTTATACATTTTTATACATTTTTGTATTACATCACTTGGACGTCAATCCCCTACTTCATCGGGGGCTTTGAGTGGATTGACGGCCCATTCGATGTAATGCATTTTTTACTTACTCGTTGATATTGTTGAGGTGTATGTTCTGGGTTTTTGCCTTTGGTATATTTTGCTAAGTGCTCTAAGTTTGCTTATTTTAATAGAGAATAGTGTGTTGTGTATATTTTTGATGTTTATGGGGTTTGTGTCCCATTCTGTTAATAGTTTTTCGAAATCATTGATATTTATTGGTATTTTGTTGTTATTTTTATTGTATTCCTGTAATTTTCCGTTTTTAGTCCCGTTATATTGCCAGTTTTTGCTGATCTGGAAGATGTTGTAAGTACATGTTTCTGGGCTGGAGAATGCGAAGTTCCTTCAGTTGAATTGATTGTTTAATCCATAAGATACACCTCAACAATATACTTGAAGACATATTTAAATTCAGAATAGGCATAAATTTCAACGAACACACTAAAAAAGAGTACTGCATAATAAAATACCAAAACCGTTTATACGACACAGTTAATATAGGTAATATCATTAATAATAACAAATGTTACCTACCCATCAAAAACACACAAATAAATATCAGATACAGACACACCAAGCCAATAGGACTAACCATCTGCAATTACAAAAACACCATTGATAAAATGAATGAAGGAGAACAACCTTGTCCAGGAAAGTAGATATAAAAAATTCATCAATACACATTACAATCATATAGTAACAGGAGACCTCAATATCATCGAAGACAAAACACTAAGAGAAACAATGAAAAAGGGTACAAAATTCAGACCCAACACCCCAATTAGGTTGGAATATATAAAAAAATCAATATACACAGATCTGTTACAATTTGCATTCAAAGCCGCATACAAAAACAATGAACCCATAGAATCATTCCAATGTTGGATAAACGCCAATACTGAAAACATATTAGACCGTTTCAGGGAAAACATAACAATACAAAAACATCCTAAAAATAACAAGCACTTAAATTTAAAAACTATCAACAATAAAATCAAAGAAATACAAAACAAATTTGTTATCACTAGAACCGACAAAGCAAACAATAATTTCAGTATCATTTGCAAAAGATTCTATATAGAAGCCATTAAAGAGGAATTGCATGACAATGAAACATACAAGTACATAGACACCAATCCAAACAGCATCAGCAAAAAAATTTTGGCCATGCATAAAAAACTTAAAATTAAAATAGACAGGATGCAATACCCCTACATATACTGGGTTCCAAAATATCACAAGATGCCTACGGGAAAAAGATTCATTACTTCAGGCAAAAACAGCTATATAAAGTATACCAGTAAGGTCATGGAAGACAAATTAAAAAACATCACCAAAGAAATCGAAAACACCAGAATTATCAACAACAACAAAGAATATTTGGACGATTTAAAAAACAAAACAATAATATTAAAAGTATAAACACATACGACTTCAAAAACCTCTTTACAAGCATAGCACACGACAACCTAATAGAAGTACTACAGATATATTACCAAAAATATCACAACATACTACAATGCAAAAAACAATACTGGAATGACCTCACAAAAATCAGTGTCAAAGGCAACTACATTCTAATGGGAGGCAAAACATATATGCAATGCAGGGGGATAGCTATGGGCTCCAGCAGTTCATGCGCCATAGTTAATCTCTACCTGCACCATTATGAAAGTAACATCACGGACAATATAAAATTCTACAGATATATAGATGACGTACTCGTGATCAACCATGACAACTTTATAAATATAGCAAAGAACACTTACCCAGCAGACCTAAAAATTGAATGTACAAATACGGATAACAACAAAAAAGCTGTCTACTTAGACAGCGAAAATGCCATCCTCCCAGACAAAATATATACACATCACTATGATAAAAGAGACCATTTTAATTTCGAAACAATAAAACTCACACACTGGGAAAGTAACATAGCAAAACATATACATAGTAATACCATAAGAAATCAAACAAACAGACTATTAAAAATATGCAACAATATAAATAGCGGAAACATAGCAATACAAAAACTCATCAAAACACTGGATAAAAACAAAATTCCCAAACAATACAGTAGATATCACATAAAAACTGCCATATACGCAAATATTAGAAAGCACCACCCCAATGTAGACCCACATACATTCATCAAAAACCATCTAAAAATAAAATAGTAATTACTCAGAAGAGTATCCCCATGTTTATGAGGTTTATTGCACTCAGGCGAGGCTCGTCGCCTGACTGCACTACAACCTATTGCCAAAATTGAACAATCCCCCCCACCCAACAAAAACCCATAGTAAGAAGCTGTATATATGTATATAGCTTTGCCTCTGGACAAACACGTGCTGTTACGCCTTGGAAAAGCGGTACCGGCACAGTCCGAGGTAAGGCATAAAACAAATGTAAAAATAATGTAAATACACATGTAAATAAAGGAAGTTAATCTACTAGTTAACACAAACCACAGAAAGTTAACAAAAATTCATTGAACCAACAACAAACCACCATAATAGGCATTCGCTTGAAAATCGGGGGACTTCAGCCAATGCGCCATCAGCACACAGTGAAATGTTAATGCGACTGCGCCATAAAAATAGCCATCCATAAAAACAAATTAAAGGCGGTAAATTCCCTTTTCGACTCTACGACCTGCACAAGAACACATCAAGTAAGTAGTATTGCAATATAAAATACTTACCTGTTGGGCTTTGTGTATTCTATCACAGTTGCTGTAGAGATTATAAAAATTTAATTTAATTCATAATTAATACTAATTTAACTAACAACAATTAAGAAGAATAATATAAACATAAGTCCAAAAAATTTTTAAAAAGAACCTTAGATTCTAGAATTAAATAAAATAGCAAAGCTGTGATAGATACAAACAGAAACGAGTAAGTAAAAAATGCATTACATCGAATGGGCCGTCAATCCACTCAAAGCCCCCGATGAAGTAGGGGATTGACGTCCAAGTGATGTAATACAAAAATGTATAAAAATGTATAAATAATATCATATAGTTATAAAATAGTATTGATAATTACATTGCTATTGTTACAGATATTAAAAAAAAAAATTTCATCAATAATAGTAGTAGTAGTAGTAGTAGTAGTAGTGGCACATGATGCAAGAAAGCAAGTGTAGGAGCTTATGCAGCATCAGCCAAAAAAAAAAAAAAAAATCACACCATTCCCTCCAAATGCCTGTCCAGTTCCTCCTTAAATTTATTTAACCTATCAACTTCTACAACGGCAGATGGAAGTTTGTTCCAGCAATTAACCACCCGCTGGCTAAAGGCAAATTTCCGCACATCTATTCTACATCTGTCCTTTCTTAATTTGAACTTATGTCCCCGTAGGTTGGTAATCTGAACAAGTGGAAGGATCCCATCAGAATTCAGCGTGCTCAACCCATTCAAGGCCTTATAGACCTCAATCAGATCACCGCGCAGGTGCCTAGTCTCCAGCCACTGCAATTTGCAGAACTTAAGCCTCTCTTGGTAAGAGAATCCCTTCATTCCCCTCACCAATCGTGTTGCTCTTCTCTGTACACGCTCAAGCAAATCTACATCCTTCCTAAAATGAGGCCTCCAGACCTGTACGCAGTACTCAAGGCGTGGCCTGACCATTGCCTTATACAGAGGGACAATCACCTCCTTTTCCCTGCTAGCAAAATTCCTATATATATCATTGACAAAACCCCATGACCCGCCCTAGCAGCCTGTCTGCACTGCTCAGAAAACTTCATATCTGACTGCACAATTACTCCCAGGTCTTTTTCATTTTCTACCACCTTAAGTGTAGTACCACACAGTTGGTACGTTTCTCTGGGGTTACTTCTACCCATATGCAGTACTTTGCATTTGCATTTCCTTTAGCAATACGCAATAAGCTTCTAAATCCTAAATGTATAGGCCATGGGAAATTAAGATAACCGAGATAAGGCTAGCTTAAAGACCAGTATTGTATTAGCAATAATACCTATAAGTAAAAAACACCAGTATTTAAGAAAATCGAACTATTGGAAACGTATATATATATATATATATATATGTGTAATTATAAAACATTACAATAGTGAGTTGGATTGCTTCTTTCCCTACCTGTATAGCCCATAGTAAAAGCCTAATTTTCTTGATCGTTCACTTTCTTTTGTTTACAGGCACTTTCCTGCTTTTCCTTAAAGCTACAGGAAATCCGGCATATTGCAGAGATTAGAAGTTAAAAGGTACTGCTTTCATGTGACAAGGGATGAGGTTATAAACATTGTTTGGCACAGTAAGGGTTGTAAATAATTGACAAATTTCTGACTTATACACAATTTTAGGTGTTCTCATATTTCTCCAAATTAAAATGAAAAACAATAACAATAAACAGCGGTATACAACAATAATAAACAGATCATATACAGCAACAGAATTTATATACATTATACATTATTTACATACAAAACCAAAATATAAATGGTTTTGGATTTTAATTTTTTTATCATAATAAGCAACTGATAAAGCTGATAACAACCAGCAATAACATTAACTGGCATTTACTGTATATAATACATATTTTTTGGTGGTAGTAGCAGATTTTTATTATATATAACAGGTAAATTGTACAATACTAGGTGAGTGAAACTCACTTGGGACATGGATTGTCATATTCATCCAAGCTTAGAATAAATTTTTCTGATATTCAATGTGACATGGTTTTCAGTCAAAATTGTATGGCATGATCCAAAGGAGATTTCTGGTTCATCAACAATTCCTCAGATAGTTAATTGCTGATCAGAACATTTTTCCAGGACTTTAGTAATCAGTGCTTGAAGTTGAAGGTCAACCAGAACAATTGTAATCTTCAATAGATTCTCAGCAAATGTGGAAATTACTTATAAGTATGATGAAATTCAGTTTTTAACATTTGGATTACTTCTGCTCAGTTTTTCCTATTCTTCACACAAAACTTGGTGCACATACAGGTTCTGCTTTTGTATTCATTTTTTGTTCAAACAGATTGTGACATAGCCTGAAGACACATCAAAACTCCTACATGCAGTGCTCATTATTGATTTGGTTGAAACAGCTTGAACCAGTAATGTGGTGACCCTCCCCTATGCTTATTCATCATCCTGGCTGTCTATCTTCACACCTTCTTTTATAATACCAGACTTCACATATCACTGGAGAAGTGGTTAGAGAGCACATTGCTTCAATCCTGCATTTATGAGACCAGTGCATAGACTCAACAGTTCTACCGTACCAATCCTGGCTGGTCAATCACTGGTTGTCTGCAAACTTCAGACAACAGCAGAGTGGACCTGATAATCCTGTGTCAACTAGGTCACCACACTTGATGCTTCTGACTTTATTCTTTGAGGTTATGTGAAATCTAGATTGCATACTACACTACCACTGAATCTGCAATACCTCAAGAAACAGATGATGCACACCACCTACAGCACAATTGATGCTGCTATGCCAGATATTGATGTACAAACCCAAATCCGTATCATGGTAAACAACAGTCATTAGAGTTCCTCTCATTTTAACAGTGTTAATGTGTCCTCATTTGCCTGTTTATTAAATGATTACTGTAAAAAGGTCATTCAAATGAAAATCACAATTAAATAAAAGTCTAACATTGTTTCCTTGTTGTTTGTATATTTCACAAACAAAAAGAAAACTATATACATCAATCTTTATCTACTGCTACACTTATACCTGGTTTCCTCAAGAAAAGTTTTAGTCGTTTTGAATTGCTATCTTGTCTTCCTCATCTGACAAGGGATGGCATCCTCTTAGTGCATCTTTTAGTGGCCAAAATGGGGATAATCATATGGAGTCTGGTGAATGTGGAAGATGGGGGTAATACTTCAAACTTCATCTCCTGTATCTTATTCACTGTGAGGACAGGCATTATCATGCTGAAGGTACATACCTGAGGACAGCAAACTATTGCTTCTTTTTAATTGCTGGCTTTAAAAGCTTCAGAAGCATATCATATTTGTTACTCATCACTGTTTCTCTTCTCTCCAGATAATGTTCCAGAATCACTCCTTCATGATCTCAGAATACAGTAATGCTTTCCTAGCTGATACTTGGGTACGGAATTTCTTTGGTTGAGGTGCGTGTCTGGCACTCACTCTAAACTCATGAATTTGCTTTCTGGTGTGTAATAATGCACCCAGGATTCATCTCTGGTCACTATGTTCTATGAAGGTGTCTCCTTCATGCTCTCCAAAAAACATGGAATACACATTAAGTAATTTTTCAGTTCTGGTAGTAAATGCAAGGAATCCATCAAGCACATACTTTTTTGAAAGTGTAACTCCTTACTAATGATATTGTGTGCTGAATCAATACTAATCTCGGATGCCACAGCAATTTCTTCAATAGTAATAAAATGGTTTCCTTTTATGAGTGCTTCCACTGTGCTATTATGTCAACAAGACTGATGTGCTTGCAGAAGGGTCATCCCAGTCATGACCAGGGCAGGCACATCATATCTTGATATGATGTGCCTGGTCTGGTTGAGGAGAATCCTCAAGATTTTCAATACCATCGTTAAACTAATCCTCCTCACTCTTTTTGACTTGCCACTGATGCATGCAAGCTGCACCATACAGGTTTGTATGGTGCATTAAAAATTGGATTACAGACTGCATCTCTACCTTGATGCATGACTGCAAGAGTGCTGCCACTTTGAAAATCAACTGTTCCTAAATAATGACAGAAGGTGAAATGTGAGTGCTCAGTGTTACCAACAGACTTTGGTCAATAATCTGATACAAGATTAATATCAGTTTTGCATAATATGCATTTTATGCTGGTTTTGCAGTTTTCATATGAATGACTTGTACATAATGTTCTTATTATTACAAAAATATTCTTTGCATCTGGAAAGTACCTTTTATGTTGTTGAAATGTAGGTGTTCCCCCTTCTAAAATGTTTCAGAAATTTCAATTTTGGACATACTATTTGTATAAATCTGCTGGCATTTATAAATTATTTAATTGGTACAGGTTTGATGTTTTTAAATTTTAAATGTTACATTTTAATTTCTCAATTTCATTATGATACAGCATTATTTGAATACCAGTTTTAAATTTGTACTTGATGTCTTGATGTGAATTTATTTATAGTTTTAGTTTTCTACTATCTAAAAGAGATGCCATATAATAAATATAACAAAATTTTTATGATAAAAAGGTATGTCCTTTATTTTTAGCCAGTTCTAAATTGCAATACATGAACAACAGGTCAATCAGGAATAACACTTAACTATTTATTTTTGATCTTATCATTTTGTATTGCAATCAGATATTCAATGTTTTCAAGACTAAGATTTAGCAGGCACAACTGGAGTCGTCTCTATTTGGGAAGCATTATTTATTCATTACTTATTCATACAAGGCTAAGCAATACATAATGTCTGCATTGTGAAGGATTTCAAAATATGAGATGTAGTAACAATTCCACTTTGCAAACTTAGTTTGTTTCTGAATTTCACTGCATATAAAAATGATGCATGTTGTCACACTTCAAATAAATATCTTAATCCAAAAATCACATGTCATAATAATAATTTATTTAATTATTCTTTAATGATGACACACCATATATTGTTTCTCTTCCAACTCCTATTAGATAATGATGTCTAATAGGAGTATGGCATATCAGATGATGTGCCATAAAGCCAACAACAACATTACAGAAGTACCATGTTAAAGAAAGATGACAGAATATTACAGTGTTCCAATCATTTGGAAACATTAAAATTCATAAAGAGAGTAATCCCATTAGACCTATAGTTAATATTAAATAGTGTGGCACAAAATTCATCAAAATGGCTATTAGCATTCTATTGCCATTTAGGATAATCAGGTGAAGAACATGCTGTACTTAAATTAGCAATATTAAATAAGAACGAATAAATAACTATACTCTTCCAGTGAGTATGTATACTGACACTTTCACTAACATTCCAGTAGATGAAGCAATCGATGTTGAAAAGTGCAGGATTGATGACTGAGTGAGAAGAAATCCTTAAAGCAACAAAATATTTCCAAAAAAACATACACGGAATTATGACGGTTAGCTTTAAAAGCTGGATATTTTATTTTTGAATGGAAAAATTTATATACAACTCTTCCCAAGCATGAGCAATCCTCTTTCTCCCCTCCCCTCATGACAGACATTATCACAGAGACCGTTGAAGATGCCATTAGACAGTATGGCCCTGGCAGTCTATGTGTCGTAAAACTCCACCACCACAACAACAGCCATTAGACAGGCTACCCCTTTAAACCTTCATTATGGGTTCATTCTGTTGATATTTTTTGGCATTTATGAATAACATAGCTGGATTAATTTTAAATTTGAATTTTAGGTGGAAAACAAACTACCATTTTTAAATATGATGGTCATCAAAATTAATAAAAGACTAAGCAGTATGCAAGTATACTAGAAACAAAAAAATCAAGCAGATATATGAATTTTAATTTAAACCACCCTATAAATATTAAGAAACGAATAATTAAAATGCTAACTTACAGAACAGACTGTATACCTCCCAAGAGAGCTAGAATATATAAAAAATACCCTGATGCGCAACACATTCCTAATAAAAAAATTAACAAAACATATGTCTGAACATTACTTTGCCAATAACAAAGGCACAAAACAAAAATAAAAAAAAAATTCAATAAATCAGCCATGGTACTGAGTAAAAGGGACAAGTAAAAAAACTAAAGAATTTGCAAAACTTTTGGGTTGGGTATTATTTTCAAACACTGCATAACAGTATGGAGAACTATTTTAAACAGATTAATCATTTTGACAGAAGAGAAGTTATTTACAAAAATACACGTAGATACAGTAAACTTTACATTGAAACAACAGTTCATAGATTACACATGAGAATAGGAGAAACAACCTTCCTAAAACATACTAAAAAGGGTAAGAATAAATTTCTGAAATTGCAGAGCAGAACACACATTTTTAAAATGCCTTTTAATATAAAGAATTTCAGTGTCATTGGGAATAAATGGAATTTTACCAAAAGAAAAAAAGAGAGCCAATTTACATTAGAAAATTTAATAATCACATATTCAATAGACATAACAACCCAAATGAGAGAGAGAGAGAGAATATAATATCAGTCCCTCCTCACATTTATCTATAGTGAAGAGAAATTTTATAGGTAGCTGAAGGTCTCGTCACTTCACTCTCTCTCTCTCTCTCTCTCTCTCTCTCTCTCTCTCCCTCCCTCTCTCTCTCTCTCCATCTTCCCACCACCCCCATTCCATTTACCTTCACTTATATAATTTGTAGTACTGACTGCTTAAGTGTTTCATGTGATTCAAGCATATAGTGCTCAACCTATTATATTCTTCGGTTTATTTCCAAGAATTTATAAGATATGGCTTTTAAAGCAGTTCTTATTATTGATTACTGTTAGAAGGTGGCATACACTCATAATAAATAATTGGTTTAGTTTTGGTTCACTCATTATTTCATTATTTATTTACATGTTTGAAAATGTAAAAATTGTGTTCTTAATTAAAAAAAAAAAAAAAAAAAAAAAAAATACACATGCACACACACACAAACATACACACATGGCACATTAAAGTGAATTTTGTCTCTGCCAAAGGGGTTAACCAAGATCCGATACTAATCTGTATCATTTCAACTATTTTGAGGAGTATTCCGTATAATGAATGATGTACATTTCCTGGATGGCTTGAACAATGAATTTAATCAGAAAGTTCCTTGATGCGAACATAATAAATGATAACACTAAATAACTCTCTTGAAAACATAAGCATACACATAAGCATACATAAGTAAACACAAGCTTTTTATTCACTTAATACTTACTATCATCATCACAATCCTGTTTAGAAATCCCAGCTGGATTTATTCTTCTACTTTCCTGGTTATCAATAAAATTCTTGTCGGCAACTTGACTAATTCTGAGAAATAAAAAATGCTTTTCTATAATAACATTTAAAAGGTAATTGGTGTGATTTTTATGATCTGAAAGAAGTTCAAAGGTATTGTATAGGAATTGGTAACTGAATCAGGAATTACACACTATGTTCAATACACAGTGCAGCAATTTGAAAATGAGACTGATGTTATGAGACAAGTGCTGGTGCTACCATCAACTAAAAGTAAATGTGAAATGAAAGAGTGATTGTTCCTTGAGCACTGCAGTAAGATCTGAAAAATCTGCAGCCATTTCAGACAGTGCGAGCTGAACTGCATGTCTCTCCTGTGTCTGTGTTGTGGAGGGACAATGGCACAAAGAGCGAACATCAAGTTTTGTGTATGACTGGGTAAAAATGCCACGGAAATGTTTCAAATGATGAAAGAATTGTCTCGTGTCCATGTGTTCAAGGAGCATAAACATTTATTTCCTGGAAGAGAATCACTGGAAGATGATGAACATCTGGACCCAGCAAAAATCAAAAATGGTTCTAATGCCACAGTTGATTGAAAAGGTGTGGAAATTATTACCAATGATTGATGTGCAACACTGAATGATTTTCAGATGATCTGTGCATTAATAAGGAAACATTTGATAAATAATAACCCAGGATTTGAAGAAAACAAAGGTCTGCACCGTCATTTTCCACCATTTGTTAACAGACAGTTAACAATATGTGCAAAGTGAACACTGCAGAGAACTCATTGAGGCTGCTGAAAGCAAACTCAACTTCCTAAATTCAATCATTATGGGTGATGAGACATGGTGTTTCCAGCATGACCCCACAACAAAGTGACAAAGTGCAGAGTAGCAGTTGGCAAACTCTCCCAAAGCCAAAAAAAAAGGTCAAAAATCAAAACCATGATCATCATGACAGCACGGGAATTGTGCACAGAGTTACTGCTGCCTACTATCCAGATGTTTTGAAAGGTTTGTTGTAGAGAATCTGTCATGTGCTACCTTAGTATGGAGAAGATGGTAGATGGTTCCTCTTGCATAACAATGCACCAAGCCACAAGACACTCAAACAGTTTTTTGACCAGATGAATAGTTTACATTCTGTAAACTATTCATCTGGTCAAACATTTTGGTCCTCATCTCTGTAAACATTACACCCACATGATGTGAACGGAGATAAGGTGGGGAGGAAACATGGCATGATATTATTTTCAACTCACTGCAGAGGGAAAACAAATGGTTGGAGCAAACTTGGCACCCAAAGTTACATAAGGAGGAACCCAATCAAAATGAACAGGATTTAAGATGCCACTCAATAATGTCCTGTCTATGGTGGCCATAGTGACCTGACCTGTAGACAAAGACATTAGCTATTAACACATGGAAATAAAGTACTAAACCCAACACACATAACACAAAACTTATGCCAGTGATTCCTCTTCAAATGCTGATTCTGCAAATAACAAAATTTTTGCAAATCTAAGCAATAAACCAAGTAAATGAACAATAATAAGTGGAGTGGAAAATACTGTGGTAAGCATGGACAATGACCAAAATCATATGGAAAGAACAATGTTCAACGTGTTATATGTACTTGTATGTGGTCTCTAGGGTTCCCTCCATTCACAGCCGTGTCATCTGTATTTCGAAAAAGGTAATGCTAACTATGTGGTTGGAAGTGTAGATTTGTGAAAGGTGTGGTGAAATTTCTGGAATATTGTTGGCTGGCAACTGGCGACTTAGTAGCCAGGGGACAGCAAACACCTGGTCACCTACCTCTTGCCCCGCATCCTTTGCTACGATGAGGCATGCCAGGTTCTGCACACTAAAGCTCTTGCTGAGCTTCCCAGAGAATTCTGGAGAGGCCTGGGTGAAACATAGAAATGAGCAGGGAGGAAAGTGGGAGAAGTTTGAGGTAGCAGTGGTACTAGTGATGCAAGAAAGCAAGTGTATGAGCTTATGCAGCATCAGCCTAAAAAAAAAAAAAAAAGTTTTCACACACCATTCCCTCTAAATGTTTGTCCAGTTCCTCCTTAAATTTATTTAACCTATCAATTTCCACAACAACAGATGGAAGTTTGTTCCAGCAACTGACCACCCGCTGGCTAAAGGCAAATTTCTGCACATCTATTCTACATCTGTCTTTCTTCAATTTGAATTTATGCCCCCTTAGGTTAGTAATCTGAACAAGTGAAAGAATCCCATCAGAATTCAGTGTGCTCATCCCATTAAGGCCTTATACACTCAATCAGATCACCTCACAGGTGCCTAGTTTCCAGCCGCTGCAATTTGCAGAACTTAAGCCTCTCTAGGTAAGATGATCCTCTACATGCTCAAGCAAATCCACATATTTCCTAAAATGAGGCCTCCAGACCTGTACACAGTACTCAAGACGTGGCCTGACCATTGCCTTATACAGAGTGACAATCACCTCCTTTTCCCTGTTAGCAAAATTCCTGTATATCATTGACAAAACCCCCATGACCTGCCCTGGCAGCCTGTTTGCATTGCTCAGAAAACTTCATATCTGACTGCACAATTACTCCCAGGTCTTTTTCATTTTCTACCACTTTAAGTGTAGCACCACACAGTTGGTATTGGTACATTTCTCTGAGGTTACTTCTACCCATATACGGTACTTTGCATTTGTCAAAATTAAACTTCAGTTGCCACTACTTAGCCCATCTGCTCAAATTTTCTAGATCCTGTTCCAGTAGCACACTGCCATTACTGTTAGCATTAGTAGAGGCATTTGATGCATGAAAGCAAGCTTATGCAGCATCAGCCAAAAAAAAAAAAACCACTTCCACTTCACCCCTCTGTTCGTTCAAAATACCTGTCCAGCTGAGCCTTAAACTTATTTAGGCTATCAACCTCCACCACAAGGGATGGAAGTCTGTTCCACCAACCAACCACCTGCTGGCTAAAGGCAAATTTCCGCACGTCTATCCTACATCTGTCTTTCCTCAATTTGAATTTATGCCCTCTCAGGTGATTTTTCTGAGCTAGAGGAAGAATCCCATCAGCATTGAGCATGCTTAAACCATTCAAGGCTTTATACACCTCTATCAGATCACCTCGCTGGTGCCTAGTCTCCAGACACTGTAATTTGCAAAACTTAAGCCTTTCTTCGTAAGAGCACCCCTTTGTTCCATTCACTAATCTTGTTGCCCTTCTCTGTACTCGTTCCAGCAGCTCTACATCCTTCTTGAAATGAGGCCTCCAGACCTGTATACAGTACTCTAGGTGTGGCCTGACCATGGCCTTATACAATGGAATAATCACCTCCTTATTCCTGCTGGAAAAATTCCTGTATATCATTGACAATACTCCATGAGCTACTCTTGCAGCCCGTCTGCACTGCTCAGAGAACTTCATATCTGCCTGCACAACCACCCCCAGGTCCCTTTCATTCTCTACCACTGTCAGTGTAGTACCACAGAGTTGATACGGGGTTGCTCTGGGGTTGCTGTGGGGTTGCTGTTTCCCATATGTAGTACTTTACATTTGTCAATGTTAAACTTCATTTGCCACCTCTCAGCCCATCTGCTCAACCTTTCCAGATCCTGTTGCAGCAGCATAGTGTCAGTAGTGTCCTTGACAACCCTGCCAACCTTTGTATCGTCTGCAAACTTAGACATTAAGCTTGATATACCATCATCAATATCATTTATAAATACAGAAAACAATAATGGACCCAACACTGAGCCCTGAGGGACTCCACTAATAACATTAGTCCACGATGAGCAGTGTCCATTGATTACCACTCTCTGTCTTCTCCCCCTCAACCACCCCTTTATCCATAGCAGCAATTTGCCTCCAATGTCACACTGCTCCAATTTGTGTAGCAGTCTTCCATGTGCAACAGTATCAAAAGCCTTTCTAAGATCCAAGTATATAATATCAAAGTTATTCCCTCCATCCAGTTCTTTTGTGACTGCATCATAGTATCCAATCAAGTTGGTCAGGCAAGACTTCCCCTTAACAAAACCATGCTGTGTCTGAGCTATAACTGAAGTCTTGTCTAAATGATCCTGCAGTGCTTCTTTAACCAGTGCCTCCATTAATTTTCCTGGAACAGAAGTTAAGCTCACAGGTCTATAATTACTTGTGTCAGCCTTTGATCCTCCTTTGTGAATTGGGGTCACATTTGCACATTTCCAGTCTATGGGTACCTCCCCTGAGTCCAAGGAAGCTCTCATAATTATGGCTAAGGGTTTGCTTACTTCCTTTGCTGCCTCCTTTAATATAACTGGATAGATCCCATCCACCCCGGGTGCCTTTCTTGTGTTTATCTTCAACAGTTTCTCCTCCACTTTACTCCCAGTTATTTCAAGATTCTGTAGCTTACTGCTAGAGTTGAATACACCTCTGGCATTCCCCTAGCTGAATAACTCCTCATGTGTGAATGTCGATGCAAAATATTCATTTAGTTTGTTAGCTACCTGAGCAGGATCATCAACAGTTGACCCATCAATATCAAGTGGACCAATCTGATTCATCCCCTTCCTTCTAGAGTTTACATAAGTAAAGAACTCTTTGCTGTTTTTCTTTGCATTCCTTGCCAGTAATCTGCCTTCGCCTGCCTAACCTCCTTTGTAACTTGGTTGCATATCAACTTGTATCTATCATAGGCTTCTGTGTCATGTGTTGATTTGTAAGTATCCCATGCATTTTTCTTCTCTGCCATATGCCTCATTAGTTCATCTGACAACCATTTAGGCCTAAACCTTGAACAATATTTCTTAGTTGGTATGTAAAGCCTAGTAGCTTCCACGATAAGTTCTTTGAATGCTTCCCATTTTGAATTTGCTGTTGGCAATATCATCAGTTGATCCCACTGTATAGAATTTAAATACTGTCTCAGTCCATTGTAGTCGCCTTTACGGAAGCAATAACCCTTCCCTTTACCCCTAATGGTAGTTACCTCTTTGAGTAAATCCCACTTCAGCACACTGTGATCACTGCCACCTAGTGGTTCATTTATCTGCAGATTCTTAATGCATGAAGAATCACTGCTGATAATCAAATCAAGAGTATTACTCCCTCTAGTTGCCTCCCGAACATGCTGATGTAGAAACAATCATCCAATAAATCCACAAAAGCCCTGCTAGTGTGTGAGTAGCCACACACTAGCAACCCCAAATTCCAGTCAATATCTGGGAAATTAAAATCTCCCATTATAAGTCTCTCTGATTTACTGGCCCACTCTATTTCCCTGTACAGTTCCTTATTATACTCATCAGAGTCATTAGGCCTATAGCACACTCCTACTCTCAATTTTGATCTCCCAATGCTTATGTCACACCAAACTGACTCAACACTGCACTGTCCAGCGATGTCGACTGGCTTCACTTCCTTGGTTTTTATGTGTTTCTTAACTAATAGCATAACCCCTCCCCCCTTCCTATCCTGTCTATCCTTTCTGTAGACGTTGTACTCCCCAAATTGCAGTTCTGCATCCCTTATATCTGTGTGACACCACGTCTCTGATATCCCAACAATATCTGCCTTTGATGTTTTGAGCAAAACCTCAAATTCATAAAATTTATTTACTAAACTCCTAGCATTGCCGTACACACAAGTATACATGCACCTGTTCTTAGCTACCCTAACACAACCCATGTGTTTACTTGTACCGCAATGACTTCCAGAAGTCTCTGAAATATCCTGCATATTGTTTTTCAGGCTTCTGCTCATTCCAATAGAAGCAGTGCAAGAATCTCTTTCACCTCTGCCAGTGGCTACTGTCAATCTATTGGTCTTTGTCTCCCCCCCAAGCTAGCAGTTTTCTGACCCACCTAACACTGCCTTGATAGCATCAGCAAATATTCTTGCACCCTTTCTATTTAAGTGTATCCCATCCCTGTAGAAGCAATCTCTCCTGTTAACAAGTACAGTCCAGGCTGAAAAAAATTCTACCCCTTGAGCCTTGCACAATCTTTCCAGGGCCGAATTGATCGACAAGGCTCTCATCATATACTCCCTCCTATCGTGTCTGGGCAGAATTGCAGACACTTTCAAATTCAACCGTAATTCTCGGCTTTTGTTCAACAGTGACCTGTACTTGTTAAGTAATTCTGCCAGTCTCCTACTCTTAATATTATTAGTGCCAACGTGTACAACTATATCATCTTTTGTGCCCTTAAAAGATGATATTCGCTCTACAGAGTTATTAACAACTCTGCCAACCTTTGTATCATCTGCAAACTTTGACACTAAGCCTGATAAACCTTCATCAATATCATAGTGGACCCAACACCGAACCCTGTGGGACTCCAGTAATAACATTAGTCCACGTAGAGCAGCATCCATTGATTACCACCCCCGGTCTTCTCCCACTCAACCATCCTTTTACCCAATATAGCAACTTACCCTTAATACCATTCTGCTCCAATTTGTACAGTAGTCTTCCAGGCACAACAGTGTCAAAAGCTTTCCTGAATTCCAAGTATATGATGCCAAAATTATTTTTTGCATCCAGTACCTTTGTAACCACATCGTAATATCCAATCAAATTTGTCAGAGAAGACTTTCCCTTAACAAACCCATGTTGTGTCTGAGGTAGAGGATGGGGGAAGAAGGCGATAAGCAGGGGGATGGATGAATAAGGTGTCCCCTTGGAAGTTGAAATATATGAGACACTTAAGAAGTAAAGTAGAAAAAACAGTAAGGACAATGGCATGCATTCACCCCACAGGGATTTAGCATACCGAAGCCATGTCAGAGCCAGCAGAAGTAGATCCCATCCAGCAGAATACTGCATCAGTAATGATTGCACCCCAGGCAAGTGAGCAGTGAAATCAAGTTGGTTGGTGGAAAGTCAAGTCTAGAAGGCCAATCCAGTAGTTGAACATTGATTCTTCTGCAGAAAGCTTTGCTGGCAAATTCAGAGAAGGCAAGGAATTTCTCCCCTTCAAATCAACAGGGAAGGTGAATTCCCTCTTGTCACAATTCCGGTTAGGATTTGGAAACTTGTTCCAATGTCCATGAAGGCTATGCTCTGAAATCTCCATTGATCAGTACTTGCAATTAGGTGTTGCTGATAGTTCCGGTTCAAATACCTTGGAATCAGGCTATGGCCAGAGATAAGTTAAGTAGCAAAAAGCCCAAGGTTAAACCACTTTAGATGTTTTTGAAACTCCTGGTCCATGAGCAGAAGATGAAAGGTTGCTCTTCCAAGTGTATTATTACTCCAATCTTGTTGCCAAAGCTCAGTAAGCTTGGTCTTAATTCTAGTAATTTCCACCTCTATTTTTCTATCTAAGTGTAGTGAACCGTCCTCAATCTCTATTATATCTTCTAAGGTTGAACCTCACATAGTGGCGCCTCCGTAGCCAGGTGGGCAGGAGCAGCAGTGCGTAGCACACGCTTCTTGATTAAACCGGGGTTCGAGCCCGTGAGCCACCAAATACAGAGGATGCGGAAAGGTCAGGGAATGACCACCGCATATCCCCAGAGCAATATGGCCTTAGTTGCTAATGCTCCTAAAAAAAAAAAAAAACAAATAACGAAAAAATAACCTCACATAGCTGAACATAATTTCATATTTGATGGGTAACTTTCCACAGATGACCTACAAGGCTGCTGTAGAGACTGTTCTGCAAGCTCTGAAGACTGAACAGAATAATTTGTTGTGTCTGCAATAATCTCTTCTTTTTTTTTTTTTTTTTTTTTTTTTTTTTTATGAAACCCTAAACACGAGAGGTATTAGAACCTATAGTACTTAGTACCGTGCTTGGGTTGGAGGTTGAGAAGATGAAAGAAGATATTTGTTGACATTAGACTTCAACTTCTGTAGACTGTAATTTTCAGGAAATACGTATGAAGGAAGGTTGTTCCAGAAAACAGCAGATGAATGAATAAACGAGGAAGATGAAAAGTTGGTCTGTGAGTTTGAAGTTGGACAATAAATGGATGTTGGCTGGTGGCGGCACGGGTTCGGACTGTTTTGAAAGAGAGAGTGAGAATTTTACAATTATGGAAGCCAATTCAGAAAAACAGTGCCTATGGAAGTATCTGTAAAAAAGGCATGCAGCAGAAACAGTACGTCTATGAGACAGCGAGGGGAGAGAGACTCTGTTAGAGAGGAGTCACTAACTAACCTAACTGCCCTCTTCTGAATGGAATCTAGAAGCCTGATAGAGGTTTTGGGGGCACCGCCCCAGATGTGGGAACAATATTCCATGTTAGGGTTGATTTGCGATTTGTACAGAGTGAACAGCTATTTGGAAGAAAAGTAATGCTGAGAGTGAAAGAGAAAACCAAGTTTTTTATATGCAGAGGAAGCAATATTTGTAATGTTCTCGTGCCAAGACAGATTAGAAGTCAGGATAATCCCCAAAAGAGATATATAATTTTGCCTAGAAATCGGAGTGTCACCAAAGATAAGCATAGGAGCAGAAGAATCCTTTTTGCGAGATATAAGACAAGACTGAGTTTTAGAAGGATTGAAATCAACTAACTTGTCTTTGCCCCACTGGAGAATTACCTGGAGATTGGCATTTAAGGAATTGATAGAGGATATTCGAGAAGTTGAAGCTGATTGAGCAGGACAAGGTTTCTCGAACTGGAAAGTGGAATGCAACGTGCTATCATCGGCAAAACTATGGATGGAATTTCCAGTCAATGGAAGAAGGTCATTAATATACAAGAGGAAAAGAGTGGGGGAAAGAACTGAACCTTGGGGAGGGACACCAGCATTAGTGGAGAAGTTAGAAGACAGAGAGCCGTCTACCACCACCCTCAGTGAGTGATTAGAGAGAAAACTGGATAACCAATTACAAAAATAGTTGGCAAACCATAAGATGGAAACTTGTTTAGAAGACCTTTATGCCAAACACGATCGAAAGCCTTTGAAGTGTCAGGAGCAACTGATTGTGTTTCACCGAACTTTTCCATTGGATTTTCCATAAATGGGTAACATAAGCCAGAATTTCACCATTGGACCGACACTGATGGAATCCATACTGGAGATCGTTGATCAGACAGAAGGTTTCTAGTTAGTTTAAGAGTTGGCGGTTAATTGATTTCTCCATTATTTTAGAAAGAGTAGAAATAATTGCAATGGGACGATAATTGGATGGGAGGAATTTGTCACCCTTTTTAGGAACTGGCTGGATATGAGCAAATTTCCAAGCAGAAGGAAAAACACCTTTGGAAAAAGAAAATGAAAAAAGGCGGCAAAAATAGGAGTAAGTTCAGGAGCACAAGAGAACAAATGGAAAAATACCATCAGGACCTGGAGCTTTCTTAGCATCAAGATTCGTCAAAATCTTTCTGACATCCTTTTGACGGAAGACCACAGGAGGCATTGAATGAAGCGTGTTGGGAATGTTGGGAGGTGTTTTACCAAGATCATTAATACAGGAGTTGGAAGTAAAATGGGATGCTAGCAGGTCAGCTTTATCCTTGGCTGAACTGACAACAGAACAATCTGGTTTTGACAGAGATCGGCAAAAGTTGCGGCCAATAGCTTTCGCAAGAGACCAGAATTCTCGGCAACTATTAGGGCAAAAAGAAAGTTTTCTACTCTTAGCCTGTTCAAAATCTAGTTTGGACTGATTAAAACGCTTCACAATTGTTGTGAGCTTTGGTGTAGGCAGAAAATGAAATGAAGAATTGGAAACAAGCCAATTACAATATGCAACATTCTTCTCTTGAACAGCCTTAGCACATTTATTGGAAAACCAAAGTTTAGATAAAAGACGAGAAAGTGGAGTGTGGAATAAAGGATTCCATTCCTACAAGAATAATTTCACTGACATGATCTGAGCAAATGTTGACATCAGAAGTTTTGAAACAGTAATCTGACCAAAGAAAAGAAGAAAAGAAATCTTGCAGGTCATCCCATTTTGCATTCTTGTAATTCTAAACAAAACGAGATTGGGAATAGCCATGAGATAAAGGCTCCATTGGAGAAGAGACAATCACCAAGTTGTGATCTGAGGTGCCTAAAGGACCACTCACTTCGACCGCGTACTTAGAATGGTTGTTTACAAGAAAAGATCAAGCGTGTTGGCTGTATGGTTAGGATTTTCCGGTATTCTTGTAGGTAAATGAACAATCTGTGCAAGGTCATTAGTAATTGCAAAAGCCTCAGCATCTCGACCAGCTGGGTCAGTGTGACTAGAAAATGGAAGCCAACTGGAGTTGTGAACATTAAAATCACCAAGGAAAATTATCTCACTGTTAGGAAAGTTGGACTGGAGAAAGACAAGTTGCAAAGAGAGGAAGTCAAAGAGCTTCAAGTGATTAGTGGAGTTGGGAGAATGGTAGAGACAACAGATGAATCTGACACAATGAGGTAGAGAGATTTTAAGCCAGAGAAGATCGAAAAGAGAAGATTCCAAATTACCAAATCTCTGACAGGGAATATCGGAATGGACATATGCACAAGTACCACCTTTGAGGTGAAAGGAATCATACAGCAAATGGTTTGGGCAATTGAGATGAGCAGCAGTTGAATCAACCAATAACTGAGATTCTATCAGTAAAAGTACATGGGGTTTGGCAGACTGCAAGTGGAAATGGACATGTTGAGATTAGAATTGAGACCACGTATATTTGTAAAATGAGCTAGGAAGTGTTTGGGAGGTTTAAATCTTTTTGCAGATAAGCTTACTCTATTAGTTTGACAATTCATGGTGCATCCTGTATGAACCTGCATGGTGCATCCTGTATGAACCTGCATGGTGCATCCTGTATGGGGACATGCTGTATGAAGTAATGAAATTTTTGGATATGGCATACTCATGGAAAGAATATACCCAGATCCTTGACATAATGTGGCCTTGACAATGCCCCCCGGATACACACTACTTGGACTCCCTCCAGTCACTATCTGGCAGAGTAGAGGTAGCAAGATTATACTCTTGCTGATCCGGAAGCCTCCTAAAAAGTTAACAATAGGTTTGGTCCAGTGTACTAACTAGCGGCCAGCCTGCGAACACTGTTTTAGAGCTGTACCCTCGAAATGTAAGGAAGATTGGATCTCGCCATGATGTTCTTCATAACCTCAAAAGTCTTCAGTCACACTGCATCATGGAAGAGATGGGGAAGGGTTTACCAGAACTTAGCTCTGGAGACTAAACATTGGTTCCAACACTTCAGGCCTCCAATAAGCACAGTAGTGGTATTGCACCAGTTGATGAGTCATCTACCACCTAGTACTGCCTGGTAACATAGAGGGCCGGCACCATACCTCGACCCCTGCTTACGTTGGTTCACACCTGGGTGGTCACCCACAGTGTGCTTTTGCATTGAGGTTATATCCAGGATTACTAACATTGTGAAGGTGCAAGCAGAGGATTTGACTGTCACAGACCATCCGGACTTTGCCAAAATTGGATCCACTTGACTTGAATGCCACTCGAATATCAGTTCCATCAGCATTTTAGCCTCCCAGTAGCAAGTACAGCTTGTCTCGCATATCTGAGAGAATGTCTGTGACAACCTCAAGGACCAAATCTGTCTTCTGGATAGATTTCACTACAATTCTGTATCTCCAGGCTCCAGCTCCATATGTAAATTTTTTTTTTTGGTAGTTGTTGGCGCATAGGCTTCTGTGGCCATAATGCACCTCCCAAGGTTTTTGCAATAATTTGATCCAAGCCCGAGGCGGGAATCGAACCCACGACCTTTGGGTTGCCAGGCAGGCACTTTACCCACCCGGCTAGCCCGGTCAGCCCATATGTGATGATAGGGAGAAAGATGCACTTATAGTATAGTTTAAGGGTGCAGCCCTTGTGACCCCACTCCTTTCTTTTGACTCTTGTGATTTTGCCTGCAAGATTCTGCACTTTGTCTTTGATATAATCACAGCATGGAATGAAAGAAATCTTGTCATCGAGAAGGACACCAAAATATTTGTATGTAGACTCATATTTTATTTGTTATCCTCTGTATTTAATTGTAGGTGGTCTGAGGGTCTTCATCAAGTCTTTCAGTAACATTTGCCTTGTTTTTTCTGTCGAGGCCACAGGTTTGTTGATATCTCACCATTTCACCAAGTCCTCCAAAATGCTGTTGGAGGTATCTTAAAGATTTTTCCTGGACTTGCCATAGACTGACAGCTAAATCAACTGCATAAGCCAGTTTGATGGAATTTTGGTGGTACTTGGTTAGAGGCAGTAGATACTGTCCAGAGGCTGGCAACATACATGATTCCAAAAACAATTTATAACTATTTTATATATTTTAAAATAATCTTATATTTTTAAATTTCAGTAGATCTAACTTCCCTGGTCAGAAGCTTTATTGCATTTCAGCATTGGAAGACTAGGCACCTGAAAGGTGATCTGACTGAAGTGTTTAAGGCTTTGAATGGTTTAACTAAACTCAATGCTGATGACATGCTTCCTCATGCTTAGACCACATGCACACATGAGGGAGGCATCTGGAGAGGCGCCTCGGTAGCCAGGTGGGAAGGAGCAGCAGTGCGTAGCACATGCTTCTTGATTAGACCGGGGTTCGAGCCCGTCACCACCAAATACTGAGGATGCGGAAAGGTCAGGGAATGACCACCGCATATCCCGGAGCAATATGGCCTTAGTTGCTAATGCTCCTAAAAACCAAATAACAAACAAACAAGCATCTGGAGGGGTTGGATAGGTGATGTGGGAAGGTTGGTTTTACTTTTATTTTTTAAATGATGCCGAAGCTTATGGAACCCTAATTCCAACAAAATCCAAGAAGTTAAGGTTGTCGAATTCCTGTATCATTTGTTTCACCATGAAATTAATCTCACTTACTACATAACAGTGTGCAAGTGGAGGAAAAATTAAGTTCCTCAAGAAGCCGTTGTCCAGGGGAGGTAAGATTTCCAGGCCCACCTAAGAATTTGGGTTTCATGTTTCAGGTTAGAGCATCGCCACCGTTAGATAATGCCTTATCACTACGTCATCAGTTGGTTAATCCATTGTTCTAAGTGGGCCAAGGGGTAAAGGTCAAGAACTACAGTAAATCTAATAGATAGAGCTTAAGCCCATTCATTGCCTTTGTTCATTACTAGTATTGCTGTTATTAGTGCAGCTGTGTTTGTATGTTTCTTGTGCTATTTCATCTCATAAAAGTTCTTGTATGTGCCTTGTGCTATTTCATCTGATAAAAGTGCTTGTATGTGCCTTGTGCTATTTCATCTCATAAAAGTGCTTTGAAATTTTTAGTAATGCTTGGAAAATGTTGTGTTCCTGGATGCTGTGGAAATTATAAAGGTGGTCTGAAAGTACACATCTTTGGATTTGTCTTTGAAGGATACTGTTTTAACTAACAAATGGTTGAAAGCTATATGAAAGATTTTGTGCCATCTGAACATTCAAAGGTAAGTTTGCTAAAATAAGTTTGTGGTATGTTAATGCAGTTATCTTAATATATTAGGAGTATTTTAACAATAATGAAATGATAATATATAAGAATATGAAACAGACATATTCTTGTCAGAAATTTGACTTTCGGGGTTTCATTTATATATAAAATATTCCTTTCATGCATTGGATACACTAAAGAAAAGTGCATGCATGCTTGTTTAAGAAATCAAAAAATCTCAATATTTGTACAATATGTAATATTAATTTTATTTATTGAAAATTTTAGTGTAGATAAATACACGAAATGTAATTATATGCAACCTTTTGATAAACCATAGGCCTGTGTACGCGGACTGAGGTATCCTTAGTTGTAAAAGCTAATAACAATAGTCTATGAGATGCTAATAACAAGTAAAGTGAAATTCAGAAGAGAGCATAACATTTTATTTATATATTTCATATTTTTACAGGTATGTGAGATTCATTTCGAGCATTTCCAAGATAGTTAGACAGACATCTAAATTTGATTGGGAAAAAAGAGAATCCCCATAGATTTCAAGCATCCAGAATTAATTCATGGAGCTGTTCCATCACACTTTCTGAACTGTCCAAGCTATTTGTTATCACAGGTATTTACAAGCGACAGTCCAGAAAAGAAGAAGCGATTTGAGAAGGCCCTGGAAAATAGTATTAAGAGTAAATATGATTATGAAAAAGCTTGAGAATTCCATATGTTCCCACAACTAGCAGAGTGCCTGAATAGGCATACGGTACCTGAATGCTGGCAAGTTATTTCAAAAAATAACTGTATTGTGTTTTTAAATTTAATATTTCAGCCAGCACCTTCCATTGCCTATTCAGTCGTGATTAGTGAAGATTTGATGTTGTTGGTATTTGTACAGAGTGCTAAAATTCATAATTTAGGAAAGTCGAAGTCAATGGGAATTTCCTATGAAGGTGAATAGTTTCAAGATTACTGATATCTTAGAACAGATACCAGTAATTTTTGCCAACAGCAGTGATGTTAATAATATTTCTTTTGTTTTAAATGCTGCTTGTAGTTTACTGAATTCAATTGCGGGGAAACATTAATAGCGAGAGAGCATCAGTGTTTAAATTCATATGTGAACAATTACATTTGTTACAATGTGAAAAGAATGCATACAGATATTCCACCGAAGTATTAATATTTTCATCTTTGGTGTTTTTGATATCTCCACATGCCTACAAATTTCTACAGCATTCTGAATTCCTACTTCTTCCTCATCCAAGTACTATTCATAGGCTCTGCTCTTCTCTAAACCCAAAAATTCCAGATGACCAGCAAGAGAATAATTTTCTGATGTATGCTAAACAGAAATTGGTTTTTTTAAATTCTTCAGAATGCAAAATTAGTTTAATGATTGATGAAATTCATCTGAAACATTATATTGATTACAATTATATTGATTATCTTTGTAAGGAGGAAATGTACTGGGAAATTCTTTTGATAGTACTGATGCAGTTACAAGTGCATACATATTTATGATTCAAAGCTTACTGTCAAATTACAAAGATGTCATTTATATTTTATCCATGAAAAAAACTGCTGCAGAAAAATTACATTTGGTTTTGAAAAAAATTGTGGGTTTGGAGAAAATTGGTTATAATGTTGTAGAAACTAAGTGATAATAATTCAATTAATAGAAAAAGTATTTCACAATTTACATATCCTCCACAGCTGAATATTGTTTATCCTAATCCCATTGATTCTTCACATCCTTTTTTTTTGTTATAGATGCAGTTGATATTTTGAAATGTATTCGCAATAACTGGTTAAACCAATGTAACTCTGATAAAATTTTTTATTATTCATCTTTTGAAGATGCTGAACATCTTCATACAGCTTCACTATCTTGCCTTAAATTGCATTCCATGGAAACTGAAAAATCTGTGAAATATGGTTACAACTTAACATTGAAGGCTTTGAATCCCTCAAGTTTTGAGAGACAAAGTTGTAAAACTTGTATTACAGATTTTCAATGAACATGTCATTAATAGCCTTATTCTTTTAGGTCCAAAAAGAAATTTACAGTTTCATAAAGATGCCACTGATTTCATTAGAATTGTTTTAACATGATGATTAAAAAACCGTCGCCAAGAACCCTTAATTAATAATCATGAAAATGTTATTTTTCTAAATAAATTTATCGATTGGTTAGATAGATTGGAACTGCTGCAGTCTAATATTAGTACAGGTTTTTTTAACAAGAGAGAGACACACACTGCTTTGAAGCATACAACTTACGCATTACTTGAAATGGCAATTTACTGTTTTTCAGAATTATGCACGAGTTATTTTCTTACAGGAAAATTTCAAACAGACACTTTGAGGAAAGATTTCGTCAATGCAGACAATTATCTGGTTAAGTATATCATGTGTCTTTAAGGTAAGTTTATGAGAATGAAATGAAATTACAAATGCATTCTGTATTACCTTTAACTTTAAAATCAAACATGTTTGGCAACTTTTCAATTAACGATTTCAATACAAAAGCATTTCTGGAAATGCTTTGTTGAAGCAGGAATGGAAGCTAATACATTCATATTGTTTTCTCACATTACCGTCACAGAAAGTGATTTAATAAAAGAAAACGATTACATGCCACTATTAGTTTATATTGCTGGATATGCTACATATGTTGTTATCAAAAGATATCGCTGTGAGGAATGCAAACCTATTTTAACAGTAAACGAACCATTACCTACTGGTGGCCAATATGAACTAATTCAAAACATGGATAGAGGTGGACTGTTATACCCTGAATCAAACGTAATTATTGTTGCTGTATATTATTATATATTATTTCAAAAAATTATATTGTCACAAGCCATAGAGAAAGAATTCTTGAAGTTATGTAATCAGAGAGAGATTTCCTATCAATACTTATGTCAAATTTCTTTGAAATTATTGAATTTTCTTTGAATAATGTTTGCAAAAATGGTCATTTTGGAGAAATAATTTTAAATTTGCTAATTAATACGATTATCAATATTTTGCTCAAAAATTATTGTAAAAAGAAAAATGATGTATTAAAAGCAACATATAAATGTAAACTTCAAACATTGAAAAAGAGCTAAATTTAAAGTAAAATGATTTTTGTTCAACCATAGTAATCAAATTATTAGATTAAATAAATAAACGTATACATTAGTTGGATTACAAATTACAGGTAAAACATTCAAAATGTGATAAAATAGTTAACTATAAAATGTGTCATCTTCATTTTTTCAGAATGTTATGATTAAAAAAAATTATCACACTTAAGTAGCAAAACTGATTATTTTATTTATTTAATTATTATTTTTTTTTCGTATTGACCCTTGCAACATACATTAGCTTTCCATTATGCACAGAAAATAAAGTAGATTTACATTCAACTCTTGCTTTCACTTTCTCAATTCTGTGCAGTGATGTAGCTTTGTGTACTTCTTATGGCCCACTTATGATGATGTCAAACACACAGTGATTAGGCTTTATCTGACGGTGGTGATGGTTAGAGGCAGTAGATACTGTCTAGAGGCTGCAACATACATGATTTCAAAACAATTTATAACTATTTTATATATTTTAAAATATCTTATATTTTTAATTTTCAGTAGATTTAACTTCCCTGGTCAGAAGCTTTCTGCATTTCTTTCCAAAGATGATCTGTGAATTTTGAAAGTGAGTTTTAAGTCTAAATAAGAATCAGAGAAACTTAAATTAAACAAAAGCTGTACTTATAAGTTGCTCAGAAAAGAATTTATTTTTAAACGCATGTCAACTAGTATTGATTTCTGCAATCAGAGAGAATTATAGAGTAGCCCTTTCATAATCATTCATTATCAGTGAATTATTCCTTACACAGCATTTTGTTGTATGTCATAAAAAAGTGAATACTGTCTTCTACACCTTTATTAACCATTAATAGATTTTAGGCACATTCTAATATGGACTATATATAAAAGAATTACACTACCAAAAATGCTATACAGGGGTCCCCTGATTTACGCGGTTAATATATACCGTGTGATGCCTTGTTAAGTGAAAATGTGTTAATCAAATATAATAACCAATGTAAAATATTGGTTATTATATTTGAGCTTTCATACTAAGTGGGATTTGTTTTTGATTACAGTCTTCTATCCAAATCTGTAATTCATCCAACAGCTTTCAAAATCTTTACTAAATGTTTTAAAATAACTGTTTTTACTGCCAATATAACTATAAAGGAGAACAAAGATGTTTGAAATAATTCAGTATATTATGTAGTTCGTATATGTAATTTACTTCCATAATAAATATTTGTCCAAATTAGTTTGTAAGCTCTATTGTTTCCTTTTCTCTGCATACATCTCACTATAGCAGCTCAAATCATTATCTGTGTTTCGGCAGACTTGCATGCTGTGATTGAGGTTAGGGCCAAAATCCATAAGTTGTTGTTTTAAAATTTCAGCAGTGCAAAACAATTCTTGGAATTCCTTTAAAGTGATCTTCGTTGGTGCATTTTTGTCCTCATTGCAGTCATCTTTCCATGTTGCTGATCAATATTAAGGAGGAGGTCATAATTGCTCAATTCTTTGAAATGTGTCTAATAAATCCGGAACATTTGCGGTGTCTACTTCATTAAAGCCTAGTTCTTGCCTGATGTTCATTATTCCTTCAACAACAGAAGTTACTTACTGACTACGGCTTATGAAATCGTTTGCATAATGAGACAGATTTTTCCACACAGCTCTCATGTTGCTCAATGTCATTTGATGCCATGACTCATGAATATTTTCCATTGCATTTTTAATGCTATAATTTTTCCAGAACTCCACCAATTACACTGGTGGAATTCTGGAAAAATCATATGGCTCAAATTGCCTGTTCAAAAGTTCTTTTCAGGTTATAGGCCTCAAAAGTTCAAATGATCCCTTGATCCACAGGCTGTAAAATTGATGTAGTATTCTGTGGTAAAAATAATACCTTCACATTTTCACATAAGTCACCTAGTGGGATGGTCAGGAGCATTATCCAAAAGCAACAAAGCTTTAAAACTAAGATTATTTTCTTCACAGTATTTCTTGACTGATAGACAGAAACAAGTGTTGAACCAGTCTTAAAAGAGGGGTTAGTCACCCAAGCTTTCTTATTGGCATGCCACTGCCTTATATGGCCGCCTCCGTAGCCAGGTGGGCAGGAGCAGCAGTGCGTAGCACATGCTTCTTGATTAGACCGGTGTTCGAGCCCGTGACCACCAAATACGGAGGATGCGGAAAGGTCAGGGAATGACCACCGCTTATCCCCGGAGCAATATGGCCTTAGTTGCTAATGCTCCTAAAAACTAAATAAACAACAACAAACAAACAACTGCCTTCTATAATTTTTTGAAAAACTTCTGGAAATTTTGCACTATCATGATCTGCACTTGCAGACTCACCTTGAATTCTAACATTATGAAGCCAGATCTTTTTTTAAAACAATCAAACTAGCCTGAACTACCAACAAAACCTTTCTCACCTTCTGATTTGTTGTCTTTTTTCAATGTGGAGAAGAGGCTTAATGCTTTCATGTGGGATTCATTTTTGACTGCAATCTTCTATCCAAATTGACAAGAGTCACTCCATTTCAATCATTTTATCACTTCGATTTATAGTGGACTGCATAGCTACTGAAGTTGATGCCACTTGACTTTTGTTCTTATATTCATTAGCATGTTTCAAAATTGTTTGCGCTGTTGCATCATTTATTCCAAAAACACAGCCGATTTTGGCCTTCTTATCATCATGTTTGAATCTTTTAATTATTTCAAGTTTTTGTTTTAAAGTTATAAACCTTTCGCTTCTTTTTAGTACAGGTATTTTCTATTTCATTTTTCCTTTTATCTATAGTTAAGGGTTGAGAATAATGAATTTTTAATATAAAAATGCTTGCAATAATAACACAGCAGAGAATTAACATGTGGTAAACAACAGCGGGCAGATGGCTCACTGAAACAGTGGTGGATTGACATTTACAGAAGGTAAATGTATTTGCCTGTTCTGTTGCCATGGAAACCAGGGCAGAGGTGGCATACGAAGTTTGCGTGTATCATTTGAATAGTTCCTTAGCAATTATTGAGAAACTAACTGGAAAACGACAGTGTTACATGAATTTTAATCCGCATTAAATAAATTTTGGTAATTTATAAACCATGCTATTTCAAAAAATGTGTTAATTGGAATCAAGTAAAGTGAGGGTACCCTGTATTTTGATTAGAGATCTGATTAAAAAATAAACTAATTTACAAAGTATAACAGTAAAATTCAAGTATAAACAACATACTTTAAGAAGACATCTTCCATTGTAGTTACAGTCACTCCAAAAGCACCAATTCCCAACTCCTCTTTTGATTTTTCAAGATCTTCAAACATTTTGCCAAAGTTATCTGATGTACTGGCAAGAGAATATATTAGCTCTTTTTCAATGGCACTCTCAAGTGTAGCTTCAGGAATATATTTGTGCAGCATGTCAGTAATCTGTGTAATATTGCAGTCATCTCTTTTCACAAAGCGTAAATGATAGCCAGTACCTATTTCATATTTTATTATCTCAATTAAAACACACTTCTTACAATTTACGTTATAATAGAATTAGATAGTATGAATCAGAGCTGTAATACTCAATACATTATACGTTGATATTAATATTTGTAAAATAATAAGAGGAGTTTACCTCAATATAGTACGTAGAACACTTCCGTATGATACTCTCCAGAAATTAAAACAAAAAAATCGAAAACTTACATTAGAGTAAAAAATAAATAATTAAAAACCAATTTAACACAATTCAAATCAATTTACCACAATTAAAAATCAATTTAACGCAATTAAAAATATTAAAAAGAATCTAAGAAAATATTCAAAACGATTTTCCTTCCTATCTAACAAAAATATTCAAAACGATTTTCCTTTCTTCTAACGAAAATATTCAAAACGATTTTCCTTCCTATCTAACAAAAATATTCAAAACGATTTTCCTTCCTCTAACGAAAATATTCAAAACGATTTTCCTTCCTTCTAACGAAAATATTCAAAACGATTTTCCTTCCTATCTAACGAAAATATTCAAAATGATTTTCCTTCCTATCTAAAATCGAAAATATTCAAAAATCGTTTTGAATATTTTCGTTAATTCTTTTTAATATTTTTAATTGCGTTAAATTGATTTTTAATTGTGTTAAATTGATTTAATTGTGTTAAATTGATTTGAATTGTGTTAAATTGGTTTTTAATTATTTATTTTTTACTCTAATGTAAGTTTTCGATTTTTTCATTTTAATTTCTGGAGGGTATCATACGGAAGTGTTCTACGTACTACATTGAGGTAAACTCCTCTTATTATTTTACAAATAGTTATAATAGAATATTAACTCTAATACAAAGTTTAACAGAAATAAAAAAATACACATTAACAATATGTGACCTTTATAGAGATCAGTTGGTTTCCAGAATAAAACTGAATAAGTAAAAACTACTTAAAAATATGTCAGCTAGATATTACTGATCATCATTTGGAAAATACTAAAAACATAACAAAATAGGTACAATTGCGGCTGAACACATCTAAGTAAAGTGAAATTAAGTTTTTTTATTATTAGAAGGGGAACTTGTTATATATTACTATTTTATGTGATGTAACTGAAATTTATTTTTTATATGTATTTATAACCTAAAACTTTCATGAATTAAGGAAATCTCAGGCATCCTATGTCATTAAAATTGAATTATAAATGAATTATTATTGAATTTACTTTGTAAATGTATTATGAGGACTAAATCTATATCAATATGTAATAATCATATCACCTTAGTGGAAAAGTTTCAATATATATATATAATTCCGTTTCTTCCCAATGAACTTAACTTCGTTAGCGTCATATATCTTACTGCATTCCAATGCCTGAAGTTGCTTTTACACGCTATACATTCACTGGCTCAAGTAAGTAATCTTTATTTCCATCGCAGCATTCTGGTCTATGCCACGTGACCTACACCTTGACCCCAGCAAGGAACTACAGTAAGTAGCATATTTGACCCTCTGATCCAACTCCTTATTTCAACCCATGCAGTTTTACTTTTTACTTTAGCATTTTTTAATTCTCACTAACTTTTGGCCCTGATGCGAGCAGCACACCATCGAGGCATCGACAAGATCAATTTCTGAAGATAATCAAATGATAGTTTGTGGTTCCAAACATGAAATTATGGCATCCTGAAGTTCACCAAGGGTCTTTGGTTTCTTTCTGGCAACTGCAGATTCCACACAATATGAACAGTTCTCTATAGGATTCAGGTCTGGGCTGTTTCCTGGCCAGCTAAGAGTTGTAGTGGACCATTCTTCCAACTATTTTTTCACCTGTAACAAATGTAAACACATTACTGTAGAATCTCAAATGAAGCTAAAGTAACTACAGAAGTGCCTACTGACACTTTTCGCCCAATGACAAGGAGCAGAGTCATCCTGAAATATGCATAGTTACTTGGCAGGTTTAAATGGTCTCTAAATGGTTGGCAGCAATTTGTCTTCCAGTATAGCCAGGTATCCATTGGCATTTACAGAACCTTTTATAAACTGCAGATAACCTACTCTGCGATACGAAATGCACCCCTATACCATTTGGCTGGTAGGGAATTTCACTGTAGACATCATAAAGTCTGGATGGTATTCTTCACCACATCTATGGCGAATCGTTTGTCTCCCATCAGAGCCATGCGGGTTGAATTTCTTCTCGTCCGAGAAAATAACTTACTTCCACTGCTCGGATGTCCATTTGACATGCTCTTTACACCAAATTAATCGGGCCTTTTCCATTTTTTGTGTGAGGAGGGGCTTCTTCTTAGGATGACAGGCTACAAGTCCATTTTTGAAGAGGCATTTTCTGACTGTTACTGCACTTGCTACCACTCCTGTATGTTCTTCCCATTCTCTTTTCAGCTCAGATGAAGAAGCTTTACGGTTTTTAAGGCATAAGCACTTCAAAATGCAGTCCTCTTTTGGCGTAGAGACTCGTTTGCGTACGGTTCCTTTTTTCCTATCAGCAGAATCACCATTCTTGAGTTTCGAAAGAAATCTACTCACTGTCGATGGATTACAAGACACTTTATAAGCAATACGATGAGAAGAACATCCTTCCACACGTAATCGTACTGCTCTCTTCTTCTGCTGATCGCTTGGTCACTGGTTGGCACTGCTCCTGCCTCCACGTGGCGGGGTCGGTAACCTGGGAGAAGGAATTCCCTCTTCCAGGGCTGAAAGGAGCAACGATGGATTGTAATGAATATCCATCTCTGGAGCCCACAGGTGGCAAAGTTGTTAACTCTGTCTCAGAACACGAGTCCAATCGTCCGAAGAGACTTCGGACGGAAAAACAGATTTCAGATATGCCAGCATTTCTTATAATGCACTCATTGTCCACACAACCTGTCGGCAAGCTATCGCCTTTTCTGATACAGAAATGTTTAGAATCGGTTGTTGGATCCCCTAAAATGGTGAAGCGTCTCCAATCAGGAGACCTTTTAATTGAAACCTCAAAAACATCTCATTCGGAAAAATTGTTAAATTTAACAACATTCAACAATATTCCAGTGTCAGTTACGCCCCATAACACCCTGAACTCGTCTAAAGGTGTTATCAGTGAATGGGACCTATTAACTGTTTCTGAAGAAGAAATAGTACAAGAGCTTAGCGAACAAAAGGTGACACATGCACGGAGAATAATGACCAAAAAAGATGGCAACCTACTACCAACTAGGTCTATTATTTTGACGTTCAGCACTCCGAATCTTCCATCTTCTGTCAAAGCAGGTTATTTAAACTGCAAGATTAGACCTTACATCCCGAATCCCATTCGCTGTTTTAAGTGCCAGAAGTACGGCCATGCACAGACTGCATGCAGAGGCGATGCTGTGTGTCCTATTTGTGGCTCTAAGGAGCATTCCCAAGGAGAGTGTACAGTTTCCACTCCTACTTGCCCAAACTGTAAAGGAAGCCACCCTGCATTTTCTAAAGCATGTGACCTCTGGAAAACAGGAAAAAAAATCCAGAAATATAAAGTGGAGCATAAAGTTACATATCCTGAAGCAAGAAAGCAAGTGCTATTAACCATGCCTAGCAGATCATACGCATCAGTGACCAGAAGTAGCCGCTCAATTGCAACACAAACAGATGTCTCCATAGAACCAAGCAGTTCTTTTTCCACCTGGGCCAAAACTGCACTGCTAACATCCAAAAAGAAACTTACAGTCAATGAGACCAACAATACACCAATTAGTATCCCAACTGATGCTATCTCATCATTGCCCGAAACAGCAAAATCAGCAAATGTTGAAGACCAAGAAAAAGGGAAACAATGCAATAGGAAAATGGAAATTGATATTCAACCAGAGGATGAAGAGTCAGTTTTAGAATTATATGCTAATGATACCATAGAAACAGGACGCCCAACCTTTTCAAAGAATGAAAAATCAAAACAAAGCAGACTGAAACCTTCTCAGAAAAAACAGTCAGATCAATCTTATTCAATCAAATCCAAACAATGAATAAATTCATACAATGGAATTGTAGAGGATTACGTAGTAATTTTGATGACCTGAGTGATTTACTTTTTCAAACAAATGCAGTAGGTGTATGCTTACAGGAAACATTTCTATCACCAAAAGTCTCTCTCAGATTCAAAAATTACACCATGTTTAGACGAGACAGAGATTCTGATGGTCCTGCCCGTGGGGGCGTAGCTGTTCTTGTAAAATCTACTATACCATCAAGACATCTCCAGCTACAAACTTCCTTAGAAGTTGTTGCAGTTCGGATGGCATTGGGAATATCATTAACGCTTGCATCCATTTATATCTCGCCCAATTATCCTTGCTCCCTGGCTGAACTTGACAATCTAATTGCACAACTGCCACCTCCTGTCTGCTTATTCGGTGATTTCAATGGCCACCATCCATTGTGGGGATCTTCCACCATGGATAGGAGAGGCCAATTAATTGAATCATTCCTGGATAACCATAACCTGACTCTGCTGAATTCTGGCTCTCCGACTTATATACAACTACCTACAGGTACTACCTCAGCCATAGACTTATCCATCTGTTCAGCATCTCTTTTTGCAAGCATGAAATGGTTAGTGTTGAATGACCCATTCCATAGTGACCATTTTCCTATTATCAGTTCAATTGAAACCCAGGCTGTGTCATGTCCAAAAGGCCGTACTTCTTGGAATTTTTATAAAGCAGACTGGGTAAACTACTCAGCTTGTGTCCTTCTCGACACTCAATATGTTCAACATCAACATATTGATGACGTAACTGACCACATTACCAGCCAAATCCTATATGCAGCAGAAATTTCCATCCCAAAATCAGACCAATGCAAACATGTACACAAAAACCAGTGGTGGAATACGGATTGCTCTAAAGCAAAAGTAGAAAAAAACCGTGCTTGGAACCGGTTCCGCAAATGCCCAACTACTGCCAACCTAATTTTATACAAAAAACTCAGAGCCAAAGCAAGGCAAATTAGGAAGAAAGCAAAACGTGACTCCTGGATAAGCTTTGCATCAACTATTAACAAAAATACTGACACTCGAATTATATGGAAAAAAATACAAGCTCTCAATGGAAAATTTCCTCCTCAGCAGTCCCCGATAATACAATGGAATGGGCAGGACCTATCCTCTTCTACTGACATTGCAAATGCTTTAGCAGAATCTTTCTATAACATTTCCGCCTCCTCCTCTTATGTCACCTCCTTTCAACGCATTAAATCTGTTGAGGAACGTCATAAATTTAATTTTTCAACTAGACTCTCACTTCCGTATAATCAACCCTTTTCTATAGCTGAACTCAAAGAATCCTTGAGCAAATCTCCAAATAGTGCAGCAGGACCGGACGGCATTCACTACAGTATGCTGAAGAATTTATGTGAAGCTGATCTCTACATACTATTACTCTTTTACAACCGGATCTTCTCAGAAAATACATATCCTCTCTCATGGCGTCATTCCTACATTTGTGCTATTCTAAAACCAAGTAAAGATCCTTCCATAGTTGAGAATTACAGACCAATATCCTTGACAAGCTGTTTGGGCAAAATCTTTGAAAGGATGGTGCATAAGAGGCTCATGTGGGTGCTAGACTCCCAAAACGTTCTTTCCGATCACCAATATGGCTTCCGTAAAAACAGATCTACCCTAGATTTACTACTCAAAATTGAATCTAACATACGTAACGCTTTTGTCATGAGACAACATCTGGTGATGGTGAACCTAGATATTCAGAAAGCATTTGATACCACTTGGCGTCATGGTATTATTAAAGATATACATCAGTTGGGGCTGAGAGGCTACCTTCCACAATTCATCCAGAACTTTTTAAGATTACGCACCTTTCAAGTCCGATACCAAAACATACTATCAGCAACTCACATTCAAGAAGAGGGTGTTCCCCAGGGTTCCATACTGAGTGCTACCCTATTTGCTGTTCGGGTCAACCACATATTGGAAGAACTTCCAAAATCCATACAAATATACATGTATGCAGATGACCTCACCATATCCTGCCAGTCACAAAGTATGAATACTGTTGAAAGACAGTTACAAATTGCTCTTTCCAGAATAGAATCGTGGACCTTACGTAATGGATACCGCCTAGCTGAGCAGAAATCCACCACTACTCATTTTTGCAAATTACGGTCACTGCATCCCGATCCTGAGCTAAAGATCAATAACATTTCAATTCCTCTTGTTGACACTGTCCGTGTTCTTGGTCTCGTACTGGATAAGAAACTGAACTTTAAAGCACATGTAGCTTATCTTAGAACTATCTGATTGAAAAAGTTGAATATTCTCCGGTGTGTGTCATCTATGTCATGGGGTGCTGATCGACATACCTTGATCCATCTTTATCGAGCCCTCATCAGATCCCGCTTAGACTATGGCTCTCCAGTGTATGACTCTGCGAGAAGAACTACTTTAGAGCAATTGAACACGATCCAGCACAGTGCGCTGAGAGTTTCTCTAGGAGCTTTCAGAACCTCCCCTGTTCAGAGCCTCTATATCGAAGCTCATGAGCCACCTTTACATCTTCGGAGGAAAACATTACTTTTGATGTTTGCCGCAAAAATTCGCAGTTTGCCCTCCCACCCTAGTTGGAAATATCTGTATAATACCGAATGGGAGTCATTTTACAACAGTAAGCCAAATGAAAACCGACCTGCTGCACTTAGACTTAGAGAACTCACTCAAGCATGGAATATAGACATCAGCGATATATTTCAGGACATGACACTTCCTGATCCGCCTTGGACAAATATTTCTGTTAATTACGACGATTATTTTCAACAGTGGGGTAAGAACACCTTGTCGCCCTCCAATATTGCACAATTACATGAAACTCACTCTTCTAACTCAGAGGCCTGCAAAATATATACAGATGGATCAAAAACTGAGACCCAAGTAGGTGCTGCAGCAGTCTTCCCTTCAGTCACCATTTCTGTTTCATTACCAATAGAATGCAGTATCTTTACTGCTGAACTTTATGCTATTAATTTAGCTCTCGACCGGATAACTGAATTTTTAATTACGACCACTTTAATATACACCGACTCACTCAGTGCTGTCACTGCTATAATAAGTGGTAACAACTCTTCTCACCCTGTAATAAAACAGATCCGTTCTAAGCTACTTGCCTGTAAGGAATTGAAACAAACTGTGACATTCTGCTGGATCCCAGGACATTCTGGAATAGCTGGCAATGAAAGAGCAGATCATGCAGCCAAACAACCAGAAACCACCATTACGCAGAAATTTCAAGTTCCATATACAGATTACAAACACATTATCTGTAAAGCATGTTATAACAGTTGGTCATTAATCTGGAAAGGTTATCCAGGAAATAAACTCTACCAAATAAAACCGGAACCAAAGCTATGGCAATCCAGCTTCAGCAAAAACAGGCGAGATGAAATAATTTTAGGAAGGCTAAGGATTGGGCATACGCACCTCACTCACCTATATCTATTAACTAATGACAGCGCTCCACAATGTACATTCTGTCAAGTACAACTGACAATTCGCCATTTATTAGTGGACTGTCCCCACTTTCAAAATATCCGCTTAAACACCTTTAAATCAATAGCTAATACACAGTCATCAATAAATTTATTACAGATTCTGGGTGATGATTCTAATGAAAAAGAACTATTTATTTTCCTAAATCGTATCGGAATATATCATAAAATATAGTTATATCCACTATTAGAAAGACACAATATGGCCCTAGCAGCCTATGTGTCGTTAAACACAACAACAACAACAACAACAACATTCCACACGTAAAGCAACAACAGCACTCTTTCTTCATGGTGTCAACTGCACGTAACTTGCTATCCTAACACAAGCAAGGAATGACTACAACTCTTGAAGAGTGTGCTTATATAGCTGAAAGTAACAGCTTATGCAATATTACATCATCACCTACACATGTCAATCTTATCTAATGCAATCTGTAAGAAATATTGCCATATAATTACTTTATTCGGACAATAATTACAATTTTAAGGGGTGATGTGCTTTCTTTGAACACCAGTGTATATACAGCAGGCCCCCGTTATAACGCGGTTCGCTTTACGCTGATTCGCTATAACGCTGTTCTTATATTATAACCCATACCTGACTATAACGCTGTCACAGATCACTATAACGCTCTTTTACAGATTGCATTTTTGGCATATTTAACGAAATCGTTTCATTTAATGGAGTCGATAGCTTGAAAATGAATAGCAAAACAGCATTAAAACGTTTCCCACGCCAATTTGAGAAATTTTCCCACACTCAGTGAAATTTTCTCGCACGCTAATTTAATTGCAGCACGTGGTTCCAAGATCAACATTTTAAAAAATTATCAAGTATATTGCTTGTAATATTTGCGTTATATGCATTTATCTGAAGTCTAGTCATCACTCAGTACCGTATTAGACATAGTGCAAAACGGCCAGTTTACTTGAACATTGTATCGTAATTAATGCAACCAACGCAGTTACAATTTTATTGAAGATAATATCCAATGTAGAATTCAGTTAAGTTAAATATTATTAAGAAAAAAAAAAAAAAAAAAAAGAGAGAGAGAGAGATTAGCCAATACGATGATCTGAAGAAACCTCACCTAAAAAAAAAAAAAAAAAAAAATGTGGAACCATTTAAAACTAGTAAGGGCTGGTTGAATAGATTTAAAATCCAGGGAGAATCCGCAAGTGCAGAAGGAGCCGAAACTTTCAAAAGAGAACTTGTTAAAATTATTGAAGAGGGATATTATATGTTATACTTCTCAACAAGTTTTTAACATAGATGAAGCAGGACTTTTGTGGAAACAAATGCCTAAAAGAAGTTTCATATTGAAAGAAGAAAAAAATGCCAGGTTTCAAAGTGGCGAAGAATCGGTTGACTTTATTGGTGGGTGGTAACGCTGTGGAGGATTTAAAATTAATATTTCTTTTAGTTTATTTGGAAGAGGGCCAAAGTTCAACCCGAAATCGACACACTTTTCATGATTAAATTCATTAATTAAATTAAATCAATTTAGATCAATTTAAATTCATGATTTTAATTGGAATTTTAAGTTTAATTTTGATACGTAAGTAGTTACCACATAATTATATACGTATGTAATACAGAATATTTTATATGTACAAATATTTGAATATTAAATATTTTGACCGACATTTGTGAATCTTTTCACTACCGTTTATTATTGATTAGGAAATATTCTATGGCAACGACCGCAACTCACAAATACATATGTTACCTTATGGGAATGCGGCGCTTGCTTAGCGCGGATTCACTTAGCACTCTGTTTTTACGGAACGAATTATCAGCGTTAAGCGGGGGTCACCCGTACATTGAAACTTCCCTTTAACGGACAGCCATGGGGAACGAGAATTTGTCTGTTAGAGAGAAGTGTCCACTAACAAGAAGTCTGAGGGAGAAAAAAAAAAGAAAGAAAGAAAAATCGTTAAACATTTAATGTAAAATTAAATTAAAATATATACAGATTTTGAACAATATTTTTGTAAATAATATACAATTACATACACAAGAGATAAAGAAAAATCGTCAAACGTTTAATGGAAAATTAAATTGTATACAGATTTTGCACAATATTTTTGTAAATAATATACATACAATTGTGCTATGCATATTATGACTTTATCTTAAGAAAAATACGTACAGTAATCATTTATTTTTTTCTGCACCTTCTTCCGGCTGATAATTTTGTTTTCAACATTTGTTTGGAGTGAAGACACCATCGAAAGTCCTTCAGTATCTTCTTCAGCGGCGAAAAACATTTTTAAACGATTGATTCGCATGAGTGCTTCTTCCATTTTCATCAGTGGTTCGTCGTTAATATGTTCTTCGACAGGATGACCTCCTTCCATTTCTCCATCCTCATGAGGAACTTCTTGAACAATATCGATGATAATGTCATTGATATCTAGAGCACCATCTTCTGTAGTGAGGTTCGAGTCTATATCTTTGTAGCCAGGGTCACTTGTACCTGAAGTATCATACATTATCAATAGATGTTGAAGTTCTTGTTCTTCTTGTTGCTCCACATTGCTGTTCACAACTTCGATTTTTGTGTTTGAGAAGCCAGACTTTACAAAACAGTTCACAACAGTTTGTTTTCTAATTGCGTTTACTGAAAAGGAAATCCATTGAATTGCATCTAGGATGCTGATTTTCTTTGCAAGGTCACTCGCACATGTTACATCGTTCATGTTTGCAATGAGATGTCTTAAAACACGTTTTCTGTAGTGAAGTTTAAATTTTTTTATTACCCTTGATCCAAGGGCTGACACTCTGCAGTTGTGTTTGGTGGCAGAAAAACAATTTGAATGTTGGACAATTCAATGTGCGGGTGAGATGCAGCATTATCCATGAAAAGAATAATTTTTCTGTTTTGACGAATCATGTTTTGGTTAAAGTGACTTATCCATTCGCTCATGATATCTCGTGTCATCCATGCTTTTTTATTAGACTTTCAGTCAACATTCAAAAGATTCAACTTTATGCCCTTGAAATAACGAGGATTTTGTGGTTTTCCTATAATAAGAGGTTGTTCAAAGTCTCCCAGCATATTTGTACACAATAGTACAGTCAAGCGTTCCTTAGAAATTTTTCCACCCTGGCACTTTTCGTCTGTTAGACTCATTGTTTTTTCAGGAAGAGCTTTAAAAAACAACCCTGTTTCGTCACAGTTGTAAATATCCTTAGCTTCAAAATCACGACATAAATCTTCCAATTTGACGGTCCACTCTGTTACAACCCCAATATCAACAGATCCACCTTCACCACTTACGGTTTTCCAAGAAATTTTATGCTGAGTTTTGAACTTGTCTAGCCATCCCACAGAAGCTTTGAACTCATTCACTCCCATAAATTTCGCAACCTCAAAAACCTTTTCCCTAATAATAGGCCCATTAATGGGAACTTTTTTAGCACGTGTGCGACAAGACCACTCATACGTAACATTGTCAATTTGAAGTCCAACAGTTTTCGGGAATGATTTTTGAACCTGATCATTTCCGTGTTGCCAAAATTGTTTCAGCAGTTAATTTTTTTTTTTAGGATGTCGCTTACCTGCGTCTTCCCAATTTTGAATTTTTCAGCGAGATTGTGAACACTATTTTTTTGCTGATCATACGCATTAATGAGTTTGACTTTACCTTTTAAAGTTAAATGTTTACGAGAAGACATTGTGCACTTCACACGACACTGAACAAAACTGAAAACCGAAACTCAAAAGACAGAAGGCTGACCAAATTCCCCCCCCTGCACACACCGAATCCATCAAAGTTTTACACGTGCCTTAAAATTCTTGAAAAAGGGTTTAGAACCACGACGTAAACCTTGATAAAATTCAGAGAATCGGAAATAGAAAATAAACACACGATTGAGGCAATACGTGAAAGAAAAGTTCCTAGAAAAAGGGCCGTGAGCTCGCCCGCTGTCCGTTATGGGGAGATCAAATTAAGTGCTAATCTAAACGAAACAGTGCAGATTGCCTGTCCGCGTCCGAGAATGTCCGCTAGACAGAAGCTGAAAACACGTTAAAACCAATAGAGGAGAGTTGGGGAATTTGAAAATGTCCATTGTAGAGAGATGTCCGTTAGAGAAAGGTATCCGTTAGGAGAAGTTTCACTGTACAGTAATACCCCGAAGTTACGCGATAGGTGGGTCCGACGAAAATTGCTTAAGTCGAATTCGCGTAAGTCGGGGTACAACTTTCATATATGCATATAAATACATATAAATTTTGTTTAACTGGGACCAAGGATTAACAAAAACACTAGTTTAGAAGAAAAATATTTAATAAAATTGCAGTTATTTATACATATTACTACAAAATATGTATTAAAAAAATAAATGAGTTATGTAAAAAAAAAGTTATTTTGATGTCGATGGCTTCATAAAATCTAACAAATTCGTCTGACGACACAGCGCCTTCTTTTTTTCACGCAGAATTTCTTCGTAGCAAGTTAATTTTTTTTATTCCTTGCTTTAGTAAATTAATAAGAGGAGTTTACCTCAATATAGTACGTGGAACACTTCCGTATGATACCCTCCAGAAATTAAAACGGAAAAAACGAAAAAATCGACAACTTACCGGTACATTAAAGTAAAATATAAATAATTAAAGTAAATTATAAATAATTAAATAATCAATTTAACACAATTCAAAATCAATTCAAAACAATTAAAATTCAAATTAACGCAATTAAAAGAATCTAACGAAAATATTCAAAACGATTTTCCTTCCTGAAGCTGACAATGCTTTTCGACCGACTGTCGTGATCACAGGAATGAAAATTATCGAATCAGGCTAAACCTGCAACTTAAATAGTGATTGTGTCTTCGCGCATGCGCGTAAAGGTCCACGCATCGGAGATCAAATATGGCCGCCGAACATTAACAGAATTCTCGTGTAATTTAATTTCAACGGTTTCTGCAATTAATAGTCGCGTATAATTACGTTGAACGTTAAGTATTTTGGCCTCGTTAAATAAAAAAGTATGTTTTTCGTTAATGGCATGAAAGGCTAATTCTGACGCTGCTGAACGAGAAGCACGAACAGAGGCTTCGTGTTGATTTACACGGATATTAAGAGAAAACCGCGTGGAACCCTGATAAGACGAGTCGCAATCACCGCAAGAAATGTTGTATACTAGATCATTAATTTGTGTTGCGAACGCCGAAAGAACCGAGCGATTGTTCAGTATAGTGTGTAACTTCCGTATAGGCCTAGCTATAATTTTAAATTCGGTATCTTTAAAGAATCTGTTAAGCTGTTTGTGCCACTGTTCAACATATGGGACAGAAATAAAGTATTTTTTGATATTACTATTGTTGATTGGTGCAGTATTTTGTATCCTATCCTTAGCTTGTACCCTAATTCGATTTATAGTGTTAATGGGATAACCCCTGTTCAAGAATCTGCTAGTTAATATTTGTATTTCTGAGTCTAAAGCAGAATCCGTCGTTGAATATTTATAGGCATTTAGAAATTGATTAAAGATAATCGATCTTTTGTAGGTGAACGGGTGGTAGCTATTATAATGTAGAAGCATACCAGTGTTTGTGGGTTTTCGATAGATGCTAAATTGTATTTTGTTCGAGTCCCGGGTAAGCGTGAAATTTAGAAAGTTTAATGACTTAGTATCCATATCTTCCCTTTCCAATGTAAATTTGAGTCTAGAATGAATATTGTTAAACGAATGTAAAATATCTTGGATAGTACTACTATCGGTAATAACTAGAACATCGTCTAAATACCTCCCATAGTATGTGATACGGGGACGAAAAGGTGTCAAATGTATCTGCTCAATCGTTGAGAGATAGATCTCTGACATTAAGCCACTCAGGTTCAAACCCATTGGTAATCCAAAAATTTGTTTGTACACCTTGTCTCGAAAGGTGATGTAGTTAGCCTCAACTAATAGTTTAATTAAGTGAAAAATCTCCTTTATAGGCAGCTTCGTATAATTAATCGGTGTCGAGTTTTTATTTAACATATCCCAAATAATATCTAATGTGTATTCAACATTTACATTCGTATATAATGATGTAACATCTAATGAGAATAAATTGTCATTGTCGCCGAGTCTACAGTCTTTAAGATTATTAAATAATGTATCGTAATTCTTAATCCCAAATTGTATAACCTGTCTAAAAGGTTTTATAATGTTATATACATGTGTGGCTAAGGCTGAAAATGCCGAGTTCCTGTAGGAAACAATAGGTCGAATCGGAAATCCAGGCTTGTGTAATTTTACCTGACCAAAAAGTGCAGGAATATTGTATGTTCTGGACTTCAATTCCTTCAACTGAACCATAGTAATGTAGTCGTTTTTACGATATGTGGTTAACGTTTTATTGTATTGATTTACCAAATTGGTAAACAGTGTCGGGTCCACTTCACAATAAGTGGAGCTATCAGATACAACTGAATCTAACTTATTAATATAATCATGTTTATCTAGTATTACCACTGTATCTCCTTTATCTGCCCTCTGTATAATAATGTCCTTATTTTCTCGAAGTTCTCGTAAAGCTGAACTGTCATGTGTATTCAATTTAGGAAGTCGTGTTTCTTTTATGTTATTCACTACTTGGTTAACTTGTTGAATAAATACATCTTTTTGTGGAACACTACGAAGTCCAAATTCAAAATCAATTACGCATTGTTTTTTTGGCAGCTTTCGAGGTGGTAAATTATAATTTAATCCTTTGGATAAAAGTGAAATCTGGTCCTGCGATAGTGTACACGAGGAAAGATTTGTAACCTGTTGATGTGTCGGTTCGTTGGATACTGGGTGAGGGGGTGTTCGTGAACTAGCCGACATATTCTGTGGTAGTGCGTTATGTGTCTGTGGGGGGGATGTCACCCAACTCGTGTGAACTTGGTCGCAAGCTCGCGACAATGTGTTAGAATTCGTATGAACGTGTCTTGAACTATTCGATAATGTTTGCAACTTATTAACGTGTCTGTTTTTTATTTCTGAGGCTTGTGCTTCCCGTCGCAAATCTATGGAGGTCTTCAATACAGACCAATCGTTCGGATGTAGATAATTTTTTAATTTATCGCGAAGCTTCCTAACCTGGGAAAGGTATTTTTGTTTATTGCGGTGATTGCGACTCGTCTTATCAGGGTTCCACGCGGTTTTCTCTTAATATCCGTGTAAATCAACACGAAGCCTCTGTTCGTGCTTCTCGTTCAGCAGCGTCAGAATTAGCCTTTCATGCCATTAACGAAAAACATACTTTTTTATTTAACGAGGCCAAAATACTTAACGTTCAACGTAATTATACGCGACTATTAATTGCAGAAACCGTTGAAATTAAATTACACGAGAATTCTGTTAATGTTCGGCGGCCATATTTGATCTCCGATGCGTGGACCTTTACGCGCATGCGCGAAGACACAATCACTATTTAAGTTGCAGGTTTAGCCTGATTCGATAATTTTCATTCCTGTGATCACGACAGTCGGTCGAAAAGCATTGTCAGCTTCAGGAAGGAAAATCGTTTTGAATATTTTCGTTAGATTCTTTTAATTGCGTTAATTTGAATTTTAATTGTTTTGAATTGATTTTGAATTGTGTTAAATTGATTATTTAATTATTTATAATTTACTTTAATTATTTATATTTTACTTTAATGTACCGGTAAGTTGTCGATTTTTTCGTTTTTTCCGTTTTAATTTCTGGAGGGTATCATACGGAAGTGTTCCACGTACTATATTGAGGTAAACTCCTCTTATTAATTTACTAATATCATTATCAACGTAGAACATATTGAGTATTACAGCTCTGATTCATACTATCTAATTAATTTTCATACTCTTATTGACTATTTCATTCACTTCCTGTCTCTCCAGTAGTATACAATCGATACACACAATTATGGGAGATTTTTTGAATGGCTTGGTACAAAATTACATTAAATCTACACTAAGGTACTCGGCCCAAAGTTACCATATTTCTTTCCTAAAATATTGCCTTCAAAACAACATCGTTCCGAAGTTTGCCAGGGTGAATTTAAATCAAAAAATTTCAGGCATAAAACAACTATCACTGGCGACATCACGTAATATTGTTAAGCTTGCCTTAAAATCTCGATATTCGGATAAACAAAAATACCTTTCCCAGGTTAGGAAGCTTCGCGATAAATTAAAAAATTATCTACATCCGAACGATTGGTCTGTATTGAAGACCTCCATAGATTTGCGACGGGAAGCACAAGCCTCAGAAATAAAAAACAGACACGTTAATAAGTTGCAAACATTATCGAATAGTTCAAGACACGTTCATACGAATTCTAACACATTGTCGCGAGCTTGCGACCAAGTTCACACGAGTTGGGTGACATCCCCCCCACAGACACATAACGCACTACCACAGAATATGTCGGCTAGTTCACGAACACCCCCTCACCCAGTATCCAACGAACCGACACATCAACAGGTTACAAATCTTTCCTCGTGTACACTATCGCAGGACCAGATTTCACTTTTATCCAAAGGATTAAATTATAATTTACCACCTCGAAAGCTGCCAAAAAAACAATGCGTAATTGATTTTGAATTTGGACTTCGTAGTGTTCCACAAAAAGATGTATTTATTCAACAAGTTAACCAAGTAGTGAATAACATAAAAGAAACACGACTTCCTAAATTGAATACACATGACAGTTCAGCTTTACGAGAACTTCGAGAAAATAAGGACATTATTATACAGAGGGCAGATAAAGGAGATACAGTGGTAATACTAGATAAACATGATTATATTAATAAGTTAGATTCAGTTGTATCTGATAGCTCCACTTATTGTGAAGTGGACCCGACACTGTTTACCAATTTGGTAAATCAATACAATAAAACGTTAACCACATATCGTAAAAACGACTACATTACTATGGTTCAGTTGAAGGAATTGAAGTCCAGAACATACAATATTCCTGCACTTTTTGGTCAGGTAAAATTACACAAGCCTGGATTTCCGATTCGACCTATTGTTTCCTACAGGAACTCGGCATTTTCAGCCTTAGCCACACATGTATATAACATTATAAAACCTTTTAGACAGGTTATACAATTTGGGATTAAGAATTACGATACATTATTTAATAATCTTAAAGACTGTAGACTCGGCGACAATGACAATTTATTCTCATTAGATGTTACATCATTATATACGAATGTAAACGTTGAATACACATTAGATATTATTTGGGATATGTTAAATAAAAACTCGACACCGATTAATTATACGAAGCTGCCTATAAAGGAGATTTTTCACTTAATTAAACTATTAGTTGAGGCTAACTACATCACCTTTCGAGACAAGGTGTACAAACAAATTTTTGGATTACCAATGGGTTTGAACCTGAGTGGCTTAATGTCAGAGATCTATCTCTCAACGATTGAGCAGATACATTTGACACCTTTTCGTCCCCGTATCACATACTATGGGAGGTATTTAGACGATGTTCTAGTTATTACCGATAGTAGTACTATCCAAGATATTTTACATTCGTTTAACAATATTCATTCTAGACTCAAATTTACATTGGAAAGGGAAGATACGGATACTAAGTCATTAAACTTTCTAAATTTCACGCTTACCCGGGACTCGAACAAAATACAATTTAGCATCTATCGAAAACCCACAAACACCGGTATGCTTCTACATTATAATAGCTACCACCCGTTCACCTACAAAAGATCGATTATCTTTAATCAATTTCTAAATGCCTATAAATATTCAACGACGGATTCTGCTTTAGACTCAGAAATACAAATATTAACTAGCAGATTCTTGAACAGGGGTTATCCCATTAACACTATAAATCGAATTAGGGTACAAGCTAAGGATAGGATACAAAATACTGCACCAATCAACAATAGTAATATCAAAAAATACTTTATTTCTGTCCCATATGTTGAACAGTGGCACAAACAGCTTAACAGATTCTTTAAAGATACCGAATTTAAAATTATAGCTAGGCCTATACGGAAGTTACACACTATACTGAACAATCGCTCGGTTCTTTCGGCGTTCGCAACACAAATTAATGATCTAGTATACAACATTTCTTGCGGTGATTGCGACTCGTCTTATCAGGGTTCCACGCGGTTTTCTCTTAATATCCGTGTAAATCAACACGAAGCCTCTGTTCGTGCTTCTCGTTCAGCAGCGTCAGAATTAGCCTTTCATGCCATTAACGAAAAACATACTTTTTTATTTAACGAGGCCAAAATACTTAACGTTCAACGTAATTATACGCGACTATTAATTGCAGAAACCATTGAAATTAAATTACACGAGAATTCTGTTAATGTTCGGCGGCCATATTTGATCTCCGATGCGTGGACCTTTACGCGCATGCGCGAAGACACAATCACTATTTAAGTTGCAGGTTTAGCCTGATTCGATAATTTTCATTCCTGTGATCACGACAGTCGGTCGAAAAGCATTGTCAGCTTCAGGAAGGAAAATCGTTTTGAATATTTTCGTTAGATTCTTTTAATTGCGTTAATTTGAATTTTAATTGTTTTGAATTGATTTTGAATTGTGTTAAATTGATTATTTAATTATTTATAATTTACTTTAATTATTTATATTTTACTTTAATGTACCGGTAAGTTGTCGATTTTTTCGTTTTTTCCGTTTTAATTTCTGGAGGGTATCATACGGAAGTGTTCCACGTACTATATTGAGGTAAACTCCTCTTATTAATTTACTAATATCATTATCAACGTAGAACATATTGAGTATTACAGCTCTGATTCATACTATTCCTTGCTTTGTAGCTATAACACGTTCTTTGTTGGAGTCTATGTGTTCTAAAATTTTTAAGCCCTTTTCAATTGAGCTGAGACCTTCCAAACTTGCAATTGTCATGTGCTTTTCTGGTGGAACTGGGTCTGAAATGTCGGATACTTCAGTGACGTTTTGCTCACGCATCTCTGAGCTCATTCATTGTCAGCTCCTGACTATGTGAATCCAACAGCTCGTTGACATCATCACCACTGACTTCCAAATCTAATTGCCTGGCAAGATTAACAACTTCTTCTATCACATGAGCGACATGATCAGTTTCTGGCGTTGTTTTCGTCTCATAAAATTTCTCGTTTTTGAAAAAAAATGAACAAAGTTTCTTCCAGAGACCATTCAATGTTTTTTTTTGTGAATTTCATCCCAAGATTCTTCAATGATTCTTACGGCATCTAAAACATTGAATTGTTTCCAAAAGTCTTTAACAGATATCTTACTATTTTGTCTCATAGCTTAATTCAGACGTGCAAACGAACGCCTCGTGTAGTAAGCCTTGAATGTTTTGATGACTCCCTGGTCCATCGGTTGAAGCAAGCTGGTTGTGCTTGGAGGCAAAAACACAACTTTCACACGTGGGTTGAAATTAATTAGGGTGGCAGGAGGGTGACCGGGTGCATTGTCAATAAGAAGCATTACTTTAAATGGAATCTGTTTAGACTTGCAATAACATTCGACTTCGGGTATGAAGTGGTGACCAAGCCAGTCCCTAAAAACGGAGGCTGTCACCCAAGCTTTATGATTTGACTTCCAAATCACTGGTAAGCTAATTTCAGATATACACCAAACGAAAAAATCAAGAACCGCGTAACTCCGAGTTCGCGTAAGTCGGGGTATTACCGTATATATAAGTGACTGTTTTAGCCATTGTAGCGGTATAAGAATTTTTTGAATTTATGATGGTTCAGGATGGTAAAAAGTTATGGTTTCAGTACAGTGAGACACCAGTGCACCTGCCTCAATGAAAAGAACCATGGAATGACATTTTTTTATGAAATTGGGAAAACATAGGTAAATAAAGTTAACAAGTGAGACAACTTTGAAAATGCGGCAAATATGTAGAACATGTGGTGCCTGTACTCCGATGAGCACGAAGCAGCTATAGCCAAGAGGGGGCAGTACAATAACATAAAACGATATAAAATACACTTTTAGAGCATAAACAATTTTTAATTACTAAATAAATAAATGGTTTTTTGTATTAAGTAAAAATTAATAATAGTATTACATAACAGAATGAGGTTAAATGAATTACAACTAATATCATAGAAAAGACAGAAAGAAAGATTATATAAATAAATAAATGATCATACACTAAGAAACACATTATCTTATCAAGAAGTCACACATGACCATGGTTTGCACTAAATTATCTGGCTAATTGAAATACTTTGGGTTTCCATAGTTCACTTCCTACAAGCAAACCATGCCAGAAATATAACCACTTGGGAATTCACAGTAGGTGATGCCTCACTAATGAAGGTGCTATGATGATTCCCCAAACTTTCTTTTATATTATTAATCATCTTGAAATTAGCATTAGCATTAGTAGCAACATATGATGCAAGAAAGCAGGCTTATACAGCATCTGCCAAAAAAAAAAAAAAAAAAAACCCTTCCCATTTCACCCATCCATTTGCTCCAAATGTTTATCTAGTTCTGCCTTGAATTTATTTAAGCTGTCAACTTCTACAACAACAGATGGAAATTTGTTCTAGCAATCAACCACCCGCTGCCCAGAGGCACATTTACGCACATCTATTCTACAACTGCCTTTCCTCAATTTGAATTTATGTCCCCTCAGCCAATTAATCTGAGCAAGAGGAAGAACCCCATCAGCATTGAGCTTGCTAAAACCATTCAAGGCCTTATACACCTCAATCAGATCACCTCGCAGGTGTCTAGTCTCCAGACTATGTAATTTGCAAAACGTAAGACTTTCTTCGTAAGAGCTTTATTCCATTCACTAATCTTGTTGCCCTTCTCCGCACTTGCTCCAGCAGCTTTACATCCTTCCTAAAATGAGGTCTCCAGACCTGTATGCAGCACTCAAGGTGTGGCCTGACCATTGCCTTATACAAGGGAATAATCACCTCCTTATCCCTGCTAGAAAAATTCCTGTGCATCGTTGATAAGACACAATGAGCTATTCTTGCAGACCATCTGCACTGCTCACAAAACTTCATATCTGCCTGCACAAATTTTTACCCTAGGTCCTTTTCATTCTCTACCACCGTCAGTGTAGTACCACAGAGTTAATACGTTACTCTGGGGTTACTGCTACCCATATGCAGTACTTTACATTTGTCAATGTTAAACTTCAGTTGCCACCTCTCAGCCCATCTGCTCAACTTTTCTAGATCCTGTTGCAGTAGCGTACTGTCATTAGTGTCATTAGCAAACCCTACCAACCTCTGTTTTTGTCTGCAAACTTAGACATTAAGCCTGATATACCTTCATCATTAATAAATACAGTAAACAACAATTGTCCCAACACTGAACCCTGGAGGACTCTATTAATATCATTAGTCCACAAAGAGCGGTGTCCATTGAATACCATTCTCTGTCTTCTCTCAATCAACCAACCCTTTATCCTTAGCAATTATTTGCCCTTAATATCATACTGCTCCAATTTGTAGTAGTGTTCCATGTGCAACAGTATCAAAAGCTTTCCTAAGATCCAAGTATATATCAAAAATATTTTTTACATCCAGTTCCTTTGTGACCACATCATAGTATTCAATCAAATTGGTCAGACAAGACTTCTCCACAACAAACCCATGCTGTGTCCAAACTATAACTGAAGTCTTGTCTAGATGATTCTGCAGTGCTTCTTTAACCAGTGCCTCCATTAATTTTCCGAGAACAGAAGTCAAACTAACAGGTCTGTAATTACTTGTGTCACCCTCTGATCCTCCTTTGTGAATTGTGGTCACATCTGCACATTTTCAGTCCATGGGTACCTCCCCTGAGTCCAAAATGCAGTGCCGAATTAAGGCACAGACTATGTGAACAGGCTAGCAGTGCCCTTGCCAGGGCACCAAACAGAGAAGAAGAAGAATGAGGCAAGAAATATACAGGGGGTCTCAAAAATACAAGGCATAACTTCAGGAATGAGTTCCTCATATGTAGACAATTAAAATATTTTATATCAACATAGTTCCGGAAATGCTTGGTTCCCGAGTTATTAACCAGAATGTCTTATCTCCTGCCAGTGATTTCCTTTATCACACAGTACGGACAGAATCTGGTGGTTTTCCATTCCAACCATGTACTCAAATCAGGAGCAAGTGGATATGCACTTTATGTATGGTTTGGCGGATGGCAATGCTCTGGAGGCTCATTGTTTGTACCACAAAGGTTCCCAGAATGAAGATGTTCAGACAGGAAAACGTTTGAAGGTATCCATCGCCGCCTTTGTGAACAAGGGAACTTTACACCTTGTGCTGCAGACAGAGGATGACCAAGATCTATGACTCCTGAAGTTTAGGAGGAGATTTTGGATGTTGTGCATGCCACTCCTGGAATCAACACATGCAGAATAGCAATGCAACTGACTGTTCAACGTTCGAGTATTTGGAGAGTGTTGCGAGAACACCAACTGTATCCTTACCATCTGCAATGGGTATAGGCCTTGTCACCAGCAGATTACCCTGCGCGAGTAATGTTCTGCCAGTGGTTCTTGCAGCAGTGTGGTACAACTCCTCACTTTCCTGCCTTAGTGATATTCACAGATGAAACAGTTCACATGAGACGGAATCCAACACTTTCACAATCAGCATGTATAGGCTGAGGAAAACCCACATACAATTCTTCCATCACATCACCAACAGCGGTTCAGCCTCAACATCTGGGTGGGTGTTTTTGGTGATAACTTATTTGGGCCCCATGTACTTCCAAACAAACTGACAGGACAGGCATACAGAAACTTTCTGGAAAACAACATGCCACTGATCATTCATCAACAAGCACGCTTCATGCACAATGGCGTTCCCGCACATTTCAGCCACCTAGCTCTCAATTACCTGAATCGAAGTTTTCCTGGTGGGTGGATAGGTAGAGTGGACCAACTGCCTGGCCTCCATGCTCACCTATTTAAACCCACTAGATTTCTTCTTGTGAGGTCATTTAAAGTCATTGGCGTATTCGACTCCGGTAGCTGATATGGAAACTCTCTGCAATTGAATTGTGGCAGGCTGTGAGACAATACGAAACATGTCAGGAATTTGGCATCGTTTTCACGAGTCCATGAGACGTCGATGTGAGGCCTGTATTCTGGCAGAAGGTGGACATTTTGAACAATTACTATAAGGTGATGTCAACAGTTAAGTGTCATAGACAGACCCTCAAAACTTGGAAACCAAGAATTTCCGGAACTATGTTGATATAAAATATTTTTATTGTCTACACGAGGAACTCATTCCTGAAGCTATGCCGTGTATTTTCGAGACACTCTGTATATATCCTTAGTAAGAGGGCTCCGGAAAGCCATTCTGCTCGGGGTGCGGAAATACCTTGGTCCAACTCTGCCAAGGAAGCTCTCATAATTATGGCTAAGGGTTTGCTTATTACCTTTGCTGCCTCCTTTAATATAACTGGATAGATCCCATACACTCCAGGTGCCTTTCTTATGTTTATCTTCAACAATTTCTGTTCCACTTTGCTCTCAGTTATTTCAAAATCATTTAGCTCACTGCCAGAGTTTAATACACCTTTGGCATTCTCCTCCCTGTATAACTCCTCATGTGTAAATGTAGATGCAAAATACTCATTCAGTTTGTTAGCTACCTGAGCAGGATCATCAACAGTTGAACCATCAAGTAAAGAACTCTTTGCTGTTTTTCTTTGCATCCTTTGCCAAAGATTTCTTGTAACCTGCTTTTGCCTGCCTAACCTCCTTTGTGACTTGATTACAGACCAGCTTATATCTACCATAGGCTTTTGTGTCACCTGTTAATTTATATGTATCTCATGCATTTTTCTTTTCTGCTACATGTCTCATTAGTTCATCTGACATCCATTTAGGCATAAGCCTTAAACAATATTTCTTAGTTGGTATGAAAAGCCTAGTAGCTTCCAAGTTAAAATTCTTTGAATGTTTCCCATTTAGAATTTGCTGTCGGTCCCACTGTATAGAATTTAAAACCTGTCTGAGACCACCATAGTCACCTTTACAAAAGCAAAAACCCTTCCCTTAACACTGATGGTAGTTACCTCTTTGAGTAAATCCCAAAGTAAATTTGAGTAAATTTGAGTAAATCCTCTTTGAGTAAATCAGCACACTGTGATCACTGACATGATTATGTGAGCATCATTGGATTTAGGAGAGGTCCCTATGAACAGGCGATTTTTAAATGTGTCCCAAATTCACAAAAGGGAATTAAAGGGTGATGTGAGTAATTACAGACATGTCAGCTTGACTTCTTCTATTCCAGGGAAAATAATCAAGCCACTGATTAAAGAAGTAATGTAGGACCATCCGGACAGGAACACAGCTATACTGTAATCTGGATACAAAAAATAATTTTGACATCATATATACTTAGATTTAAGAAAAGCTTTTGATACTGTTGCACATTTTCTCTCTTTCTAAAGTAATGGAGAAATCTATTAATTGCCATCTCCTATATCTAGAAACCTTCCATCTGATCAGTGATCACCAGTATGGATTCCATTAGTGTCAGTCTACTAGTGATAGACTCGCTTATGTTACCCATCAATTTTGAGAAACCTTGCTCTGCTCAATCAGCTTCAACTTCTCGAATATCCTCTACCAATTCCTTAAATGCCAATCTCCAGATAATTCTCCAGTGGAGCAAAGATAACTTAGTTGATTTCAATCCTTCTAAAACTCAGTCCTTCTTATATCTCACAAAAAGGTTTCTCCTCTTATGCTTATCTTCAATAACACTGAGATTTCTAGATCAGATCATATATCTCTATTGGGGATCACCCTGCCTCCTAATCTCTCCTGGCATAAGTACATCACAAATGCTGCTTCCTTGGTATCTAAAAAATTGCGTTACCTCTTTTGTGTCATTACCTTTTCTTTCAAACATTTTCTCACTCAGTACAAACTGCAAATCCATCCTATTGTGGAATAGTTTCCACATCTGGGGCGATGCCCCAAAACCTCTCTCAGGCATTAGCATTAGTAGAGGCATATGATGCAAGAAAGCAAGCTTATGCAGCATCAGCCAAAAAAAAAAAAAAAAAAAAAACCCTTTCACTTCACCCCTCCATTCATTCGAAATACCCGTCCAGCTGAGCCTTAAATTTATTTAGGCTATCAACTTCCACAACAAGGGATGGAAGTCTGTTCCACCAACCAACTACCCACTGGCTAAAGGCAAATTTCCGCACATCTATCCTACATCAGTCTTTCCTCAATTTGAATTTATGCCCTCTCAGCCAATTAATCTGAGCAAGAGGAAGAACCCCATCAGCATTGAGCTTGCTAAAACCATTCAAGGCCTTATACACCTCAATCAGATCACCTCGCAGGTGTCTAGTCTCCAGACTATGTAATTTGCAAAACGTAAGACTTTCTTTGTAAGAGCTTTATTCCATTCACTAATCTTGTTGCCCTTCTCCGCACTTGCTCCAGCAGCTTTACATCCTTCCTAAAATGAGGTCTCCAGACCTGTATGCAGCACTCAAGGTGTGGCCTGACCATTGCCTTATACAAGGGAATAATCAACTCCTTATCCCTGCTAGAAAAATTCCTGTGCATCATTGACAAGACACAATGAGCTATTCTTGCAGACCATCTGCACTGCTCAGAAAACTTCATATCTGCCTGCACAACCACCCCCAGGTCCCTTTCATTCTCTACCACTGTCAGTGTAGTACCACAGAGTTGATACGTTGCTCTGGGGTTGCTGTTTCCCATACATTGAAGAAAAATGCATGTTTCCCATGCATTTTTCTTCTCTGCCATATGTCTCATTAGTTCATCTGACATCCATTTAGGCCTGAACCTTGAACAATATTTCTTAGTTGGTATGTAAAGCCTAGTAGCTTCCAAGATAAGTTCTTTGAATGCTTCCCATTTTGAGTTTGCTGTTGGTAACATCATCAGTTGGTCCCACTGCATAGAATTCAAATACTGTCTCAGACCATCGTAGTCGCCTTTATTACGAAAGCAATAACTCTTCCCTTTACCCCTGATGGTAATTATATCTTTAAGTAAATCGCACATCAGTAAATTTGATCACTGCCACCTAGTGGTTCCTGTATCTGCAGATTCTTAATGCATGAAGAATCACTACTGATAATCAAATCAAGAGTATTGCTCCCTCTAGTTGCTTCCCGAACATGCTGATTTAGAAAACAATCATCCAATAAATCCACAAAAGCCTTGCTAGTGTGTGAGTGACCAACCCACAAATTCCAGTCAATATCTGGGAAATTAAAATCCCCCATTATAAAACTCTCTGATTTACTGGCCCACTATTTCCCTGTACAGTTTCTTATTATACTCATCAGAGTCATTAGGCCTATAGCACACTCCTACTCTCAATTTTGATCTCCTAATGCTAAATTGCAGAGGCTTCTAGATTCCATTCAAAGGAGGGCAGTTAAGTTACTTAATGACCTATCTCTAACAAAGTCTCTTCACTTTCTGTCTCACAGAAATTCTGTTTCTGCTGCATTTCTTTTTTATAGATGCTTCCATGAGCACTCTTCTTCTGAATTGGCTTCTATAATTCCCACTCTCTCTTCAAAACCAGTGAAAATATGTGCCACATCAGTCAGCATCCTTTTACTGTCCAACTTCAAAATCACAGAATCAACTTTTCTTCTTTCTCATTTATTCCTTCAATTTTGTTTTTGCAACAACCTCCCTCCCTATGCATTTCCTAAAAATTAAACTTTACAGAAATTCAAGTAAAGTCTAATGTCAACTTCTTTCATCTTCTCAAACTTCAACCCATACATGGTATTAAGTGCTATAGATTAGATTCTAATACCTCTCATTCTTGGGGTTTTCATAAAAAAAAAAAGATTACAAATGATAAAAGAAGGAAGCTTATACAGCATAAGCCAAAAAAAAAAAAAAAAAAAAAGCCAACACTTCCCACATCACCTATCCATCACTTTAACAGTTTATCTAGTTCTTCCTTGAATTAAATCGAACCACCCACTTCTATAACAGCAGATTGAAGTTTGTTCCAACAATTGAACACCCAACTGCTAAAGAAAAATTTCTGCACATCTATCCTGCAGCCACTCTTATTCAGTTTGAATTTATGCCACTCATATGTGTGTATACTGAGCAACAGAAAGTATTCCGTCAGCATTGAACTTTGGCCAATCCATTCAAAGCCTTAAACACCTCAGTCAGATCTCACAGGTGCCTAGTCTCCAGATACAGAACTCAAGTCTTTCCTAGTAAGAGTACCCTTTTGTTCCTCTCACTAAACTTGGTGCTCTTCTCTACACTTGATTCAACAGATCCACATCCTTCCTAAAATGAGGTGTCCAGACCTGTATGCAGTATTCAAGATGTTGCCTTATACACTGGAATAATCACCTTATCTCTGCTAGCAAAATTCCTGTATATCATCGGCAAAATCCCATGAATTGTCCTGGCAGCCTACCTGCACTGTTCAGAGAACTTAAAATCCGATTGCATAATTACACCCATGTCATTTTCATTCTCCACTACCCCGAGTGTTGTGCTGGTATATTAATCAGGGATTATTGCTACCCATATGAAGTACCTTTCATCTGTCAATATTAAACTTCAATTGCCACTTCTCAATCCATCTGTGGTTAATCAGAGCTTAATTGCTCTGATTAACCACCCTGCCAACCACCTTATCAACTGCAAACTTAGACATTAATTCTGATATGCCTTCATTGTTATTATTAATAAATATAGAAAACAATAGTGGACATAGTAATTTTGTCGAGCGGTTTGTGTGGTTCCCTGCAAATCCACTGAGTACTCTGTGATGTATGCACAACATTGCAAAGCCAGTTGGTGTGGGTAATGTGTGAGTAGTGTGTTGTTCAACTGGCCTTTTATTACCGGGAGGTTCAATCACCATGGAAAGAGCCTTTCGGTATCCATCCACCAGCACAAGGAGCCGGGCCAGGAAGGTAGAAGGGACGCCTGATGCTGTCTCCCCACTTGCAAAGTGAGAGAGGTGAGATACGGGGCACAACTGTATATGCATATTTTTACTTCCTTATACACTAATCCTAAAAGTATGTGACATCAATAAGGCTGACATTTATTTATTATATATTCACAGCAATGACTGCAGAAGGTATAATGAATAACTATATAGACAAATAGAGTGGGTCAACAAACCAGAATATCTTGTCATGAGAAATTTTAACTTTTTAGATAACAATTAGAGCTCGTGAGTTGGGAGCTTACTTTATAGAAGACCATTTCTTGATTTGCTGTACGATTTTTTAGACTAACATGTTAGAGAGGCAACAAAAGGAAGCAACATTTTTGATCTGGTTATTAGCAGTGATTCATCATGTATTAAGAATCATCAAGTAAAGGACCCTTTAGGAAGTAGTTATAATTGATGGAAGATTTATTCAAAGAAATAATTATTGTCAAAGGAAAAGATTTTTTTTTTGCAGAGGTGATTATAATGGACTCAGACATTTTTAAAACTTCGCAGTGAGACCAACTAATTTTGAAAAGTTTAAACACAAATGGGAAGTGTTCAGAGAGGTAATCACAAAGAACACTAATTGTTTTATGCTAATAAAGAGTTCCTAAGGCAGGTAAAAGTTGATTGCTAAGCATGTTATAATGAAAAATTGTGCATATTATATTGTTCAGGGTTTACACAAATGGATGTCAGATGAACTGATAAGTTTTACTGAAGAGAAGAAAAATACATAGGATAATTATAAATTATCAGGAAGATATGTGGCCTTACAGAAAATGAATATTCTAGCTGATAATCAAGTTAATCAGTGGGTTAGTGAGATTAAGGAAGATTAGAAGTATGTGGCTAAGAATACAAAGAAAAATAGCAAGGAATTATTTGTATATGTTAACACTAGCAAGAAAGGGTTGAATTACATTGGTGTACAGATTGATATAGATGGTGTAACTATTGATAACCCAGTACAGATTTCTCATAAACTGAATAAATATTTTTCATTATGTTCACACATGACAAAGTTTGTAGAAGTTAGGTTAGTAGAATTCTATGATAAAATATGGATAGTTAAATGATTTTATAATAATGGAAAGGATGGGGGAAGAGAAATTGAGCAGCTAGAAATGAGCACCTGGGACATTATAACGGAATCTATCCAATTATATTGAAACATAATTGATAGATCGCACTGAAAGATAAGTAGTAATAATGAAAATAAATAACAAGAGCATCCTTAAATTCAAAAGAAATATTTAAAGACTGGAGACATGTGCAAATGTATTTCCCATTCAGAAGGGTGGTTCAAAGAGTGAGGTGAAAAACTATAGATTCATAATTTTGACTTCTGTGCCAGGGACAATAATAGTCAGTAGTTAAAGAAGCAATACAATATCAACTTTATAGGAGTGCATTCATAAGACAATCACAGCACAGGTTTGTTAACTGAACTAATGCCTGACCAATCTAATTAGCTACTATGAGGTTGTCTCAAAGAAACTGCAGTCAAAGAAAAATTCTGATACTTAGACAGCATGTACAATTGCTGTATAAACTAAAACAATGTGGCATTAGTGGCAAGTTATTATTATGGACTAATATGATGAGTTAGATACTGATGTTTAATGTTGATAAATGTTAAACTTCAGTTGTCTCTTTACAAATGGACAGTACAAAGCACAAGATAGCGGACAAGGAAAAAGACCTAGAGTTATTGTACAGTCCAACATGAAATTCTCTGAGCAGTGAAAACAGGCTGCTAGAACAGTTCACGCAAGTTCAGTCAAAGGTATATATGAAAATAAAATAAAAATGTTCTTTTTTATATTCCAGCATGACCACCAGGTAAGAAGAATTTACAAAAAATCATGAATACAACTGTTAATTGTATTTAGCAGTCATGGGCTTGAACCACAGTCCACTCAAAGAGCCTGTGTACAGCACTCTTTCTATTGACCACTAGGCTATGTCAGGCCTAACTTTGTCAGAAGTGAAAAAGAGGTGATTATTCCATTATATAAGACAATGGTTAGGCCACATTTGGAATACTACATACAGGTTTGAAAAATCTATATTTATAAAGGACATGTATCTGTTGGAGAGGGTACAGAGTGGAATAACAAGATTAGTTGCAGTGCACAAAAAATATTTTTACCAAGAAAAAATGGGGTTCTAAACTACATTCTCTGAAAGCTAGGCATCTGTGTGGTGCCTAAATGAAATGTACAGAGCTTTAAAAGAGTTAAGCACACTAAATGCTGATGCATCTTTACTTTTTCTCAGATGACACACAAAAGAAGGCAAATTTAAACTAAATTTTGTCTGATGGTTACATAATTTTTATTTATTTATTTTTTTGGCTGATGATATATTTTTGCTTCCTTGCATCATTTTGCCAATACTACCAAACTTCCTACCTACCAAACTTCCTTCTCAGAAAAAGAGGAGATCCACAACACTGAATTGCTCCCTTTGCCATTATAGCAATACGATCACCCAACACATCAGCTTCTTCGGTAAAATGAGTTGTCAGAAGTATTGTTTTTTCATGCCGAATGGAATGAAGTACATCCCATACTACACGTTGTGCTTCTGGATCCATACCTGTTGTTGGCTCATCTAATACAAGAATCTAAAAAAAGTAGAAAAATAAAAAATCACAAGAGAATTGAAACTTCGTACGTGGATATTTTTATAGCTATCATTCATCTCCTTATTTTCAGCTGTCCAAAAATGACCTTATAAAACTTATGATGTTATACATGAATAAAATTTTCAATGAGATCAAAGATAAAATTTTCAATAAGTGATATTACTTATTGATCCAACTGGAAGCTCGATTATGAGGATACCTATATAATAAATAATATTTCAAAAACTTCTTGTGTTTTTGAAATAAAAAACAAAATGTACACTCAACAAATCTTATTTAATGAATAGAGTTGGAAAATTCTTAGGTGACTCAAAAATTTCTATTAGTACTTAAAATGTACACTGCATCTAGCAGAACTAAGTTAATATGCTGTTCTCAAAGCAAAACATAGTATTCATTTTAATAATCAAATAGATATGTAAATTAATATATATATATATATATATCTTACTTCTGCCTTGCATTAACTACTTACTTTTTGTTTAACTTCTTAATTCTTTGCTTTTGTCTACACTTTGCCATTCTGTCTATGTTACAATTCAGGGGCTACATGATTGGTTATATTTATGCAGCCTCTGATGTTTGTAATAGATCTTTATTGCTTTATATCTCCAGTCCTTTGTTCTTCTTCAGAGTCTACTAATTTTAATGTTTATGTTACATGGCTGCAGTGAGTGTTAGTTGCTCTGTACCATTCATGCTGCCATCTACATTTAGTTTATTTTTAGTTTTGTATCTATACCTTTTTTTTATCTATGCCTAAGATCCTGGTCAAAAAAATGCAATAAAATGGGATTGCCGATTACTAAGAACACCTATATTCACAATTTACTTTTTGCAGATGATCAGTGGTGATAGCACAAGACCGAAGATGCAAAGTATGCATGTCATCAATTGTTTGAGGAATATAAACAATGGGGTCTAAAAATCAATTTTAGCAAGACTGAAATGTTGTCTTCAGGACCAGGACACGTTCTAAATATTGCAGGTTTTAAAATCAAACAAGTCTATAAATTCAAATATATGGGATCAATCTTACAAAGTGATGGATCATCCAAGTAGAGATCAATAAGAGAATTGCAGACGGCAGAAAGGCTATCGGCATGTTAAACTCTGTTCTGCGGAGCAAAAATATACTAAATAAAACAAAGAAACGTATATTTCAAACGATTGTACAAAGTCTTCTATTGTATGGAGCAGCAGAACCTGGACATTGAATAGGCGAGCAGAAAACAAATCGCTCTCCACAGAAATGGATTTTTGGAAACGCTCAGCAGGAACTTATAAAAGAGACAGAAAATGGAACGAAGACATAAGGGAAAAAATGGAAGTGAAAAAGACTATTATTGACACTATCAAAGAAAAGCATCTAACATGGTATGGACATGTAAAACGGATGCAAGAAAACAGATATCAAAAGACTATCCTGGAAGAAGGAGAAGAGGAAGACCTAGGAGGACATGGTTGGATGGAGTACAGGAGTGCATGACAGCCCGAGGCTTAACTGACCAAGACACCCAGAACCACACTTTATAACGGAAAAAAATTCCTAACAAGAAATAACTTGTAGGCTGAGGAAACCCACTGTAAATGGAAACACTCCTCTTGAAGAAGACGTATCTATACCTTACTCTCTTTTTTTTTCCCTCTTACTTCTGCCATGGTTTAACTACTCTCTTTGTTTAACTTCTTGATTCTTTGCTTTTCTCTACACTTTTCCATTCTGCCTATCTCATATTTTACTTTACATACATTATCTTTCTATAGTATGAACCAGAGCTGTAATGCTCAATACGTTCTATGTTATTATCATAGAAAACCTTAGTTCTCAAACATCGGCCTACCCTGTACACATACACATTAAGGAAAGGAAGGACCCTCTCCACCTCCACCTCCGAAGTAAACTGAATACAGGGTGAACTGTCATTCAGCAACCAGAGCACTTCATTATCCCGACCCCTCTGTATTATCGTGAAAGTGTCATCGACACATCTCTTCCACACCCAGACCGGGGTGGAAGAGTGCTCACCAACATCTTATCCTCAAATTCCTCAATAGCCAGGTTGGCTATAACCGCACTAATGGGCGAACCCACGGCCACTCCGCAGACCTGCTGATACATAATATTTCTAAACACATAGTAGTGCTAGACATACACAAACTAATTCCTTTACAAAGTTTGTTTGTTTGTTTGTTTTTATTTGGTTTTTAGGAGCATTAGCAACTAAGGCTATATTGCTCCGGGGATATGTGGTGGTCATTCCCTGACCTTTCCGCATCCTCCGTATTTGGTGGTCACAGGCTCGAACCCCAGTCTAATCAAGAAGCATGTGCTACGCACTGCTGCTCCTGCCCACCTGGCTACAGAGGTGCCCCTTTACAAAGATCTTCACAACTCAATAGTGTCCTATCTTTCAATCACCTCTTCCCAAAGCTACCCACACACACAATCCAAACCATGATGAAGGAAACAACATCAAAAGATACCATAATTTTGTGCCTCTTATATCTCCTGAGTTTGAACAAACCGTACAAAATCACTACTATTCTTAACAGTAAAGTCTGAATGCCCCACTATGGGAGATATAAGCTCCGCCAAAAACCTGGATAGACCATGTGTCAGACTGTCTGTAAAAGATACAATGGGCCTTAAAGGCACCCCGCCTTATGGATTTTTGGTAGCCCATAAAACCTAGGTAAATGACAGCCCGACACACGCAACTTCCAAGCTACTTCCTCAGATATTTTTCCGGCTTTCTGCCAACCTTGCACCAACTTATTAACTTGGTGTTCCAGTTCAACTAATGGGTTCTTTTGAACAACCTTATAGGTGGTCCTATCATTGAGCAAATTATGAACCTTTTCCTGATAATCCTCTTTATCAAAACCACTGTAGATCTATCCTTATCCGCAGGTAGCAACACAATGCTACCAACCCGCCTCAATTCACCTAATGCCTTTCTTTGTCCCACCGTTAGATTGGGAGAAGCTATATTTGACCAGCCTGGCACACACAACGTCTTGACTCAAACTTCATTTGTAGTTTGAGTCAAGGCAGACTGGCTATTGCCCTCTCTATACCCATAGCTGTATCTGCAATGGGGGACCTACGGGAAATCAAACTAAACTTAGTTCCTAAATTCAGTACTTCTTTCTGTTCATCCGTTAACACCTTACTACTTAAATTATGAATAAACTCACCCTGAGTAGACACACCCCTTTCTCCTGCAACTTCTTCTCTTAGTCTATTAAATTTATTGACTTGCCTTTGCCTGTATTCATCCGTAGTTCAGGTAGCTCTGGCCAGTGTTAATGCCCGGAATGTGGGGAGTGAGGGATGTGTCTACTCGGGGTGAGTTTATTCATAATTTAAGTAGTAAGGTGTTAACGAATGAACAGATGGAGGAATTTGAGGATAGGATGTTGGTGAGCACTCTTCCACACCCGGTTCAGCTGTGGAAGATATATGTCGATGACACTTTTACGATAATACAGAGAGGTCGAGATAATGAAGTGCTCAGGTGGCTGAATGATGGTTCACCCTATATTAAGTTTATCTCGGAGGCGGAGGGAGCCCTTCCTTTCCTTGATGTGTATGTGTACAGGGTAGGCTGATGTTTGAGAACTAAAGTTTATAGAAAACCTATGTGTCATGGCCAGTACATGCACTTCAAATCAGCTCAGGCCAGTGGCCACAAGGAAAGTGTGGTCGAGGCTTTGATGGGAAGGGTGGGGTCACATTGTTCCTCCTCTGAGGAGAAGGATAACAAGATTAGACGGGTTACAGCTGACCTAAAGATGTGTGGCTATCCCCAGAGC